>NW_008358517.1:4846787-4862249 GCF_000622305.1 Nannospalax galili
ATATATATAATATAGCATGTAGGATTTTAAAAAACTATTCTGAATGTTTATCTCAACAATATTTTAAATGCACAGCAATAATATATGTACTTTAATAGTACAGTAAATAACCTAGTCTAGTATAAGTCTAAAATAACCATGGTCATTTTGAATTTATAATGCTCATAAATGATATTTGAAGAAATTATAACAGTGACAATATCATATAAAAATATCTGTAATTCTATCAGTGTCAAAGACACATACTTTCCCAGCACTATGAAACTTCTGTCTACAGATAGTCTCCACTTATAAATGGGTTGACTTGTGATTTCTAAACTCAGAATGGTGCAAAATAAAGTCCACACAACCACCTTGTTTTCAACAATATTCAATAAATTATGAGAAGTACTAAACAATCCATTATGAAAACATATTTTAGGTTTATTGATTAGGCTAATATGTAGCCTGTGTTTAAGGGCGCCTAGGCTCCCTAAACCATGATATTTGTTAGGTTAGATATATTAAATACACTATTGACTTTTGACCTATAGATCTTCCCATGTTAGAATACCAAAATCTATTGACATGCACTGTCACATAGATTTGTATCTGGAGTGCTAATGCCACATATACATGTCCTAACTTTGGACATGTATATGTAGCTATCTATTAGACTTTGCTAGATTTTTTTATAAGTATCTCAGATTTGGTCCAAATCAAACTCCTGGTTCTGTCACCTTGCTGCTTTGTACTTAGGAAAATTCCCTCACTGGTTGTCACTGGTTCTGTGGTCTCAACACAAACTAGAGACGCCTGGGAAGAGGGAACCTCAATTTCTCCTCAGTTGAGGAATTGCTGCCATTGAATTGGCTTGTAGACATGTCTGTGGGGGCATTTTCTTGCTAATTGATGTAGGAGGGCCTAAGTCACCGTGGGCTGTGCCATTCCTGGACATGTGGGCCTGGGCTGAATAAGAAAGGTAGCTGAGCCAGCCAGGGGATGCCAGCCACTGAGCAGCACTCCTCCATGCTTCCTGCTTCAGTTCCTGCCTCCAGGTTTTGCCCTGAGTTCCTACCTTGACTTTTCTCTGTGAAGGATTATGAGTTATAAGCCAAATAAACCTTTTCCTCCCCAAGTTGCTTTTGGTCATGGTATTTATCACAGCAACAAAAAGTAACTAGAACACTGGTCATTCTTCCTAAGTAATTTGGCCATAGGAAAAGTTTCTCATATCTCATTTATGTGCAAATTTTACAAGTTACTATCTTCTGTTCTGAGCGGCTGAAACACTCCAGAAACGTCCCCTTCACCCATCTGAACCGCTTCGTGTTCAGGCTCCCAGGGGCAGTTGGATTAAAACCACCATTCGTTCTAGGTGCTAACATCCTGCAGCCCGCAGTCTTGGCACTTGAACCTGACTGGGGAAAATCCTGGTGGTTCCTTCTATCTTCAGAGGCTATAGAGAATCTACCTGAGTTCAACACTCCACCATCATTACCCTTCTTTCCTGGACCCCTGCCAAAGCCCCCTCAGGTTTGTGCACTTGAAAGGATCTAATGTCAACAAGGTCGGTAGAGTGATCCTTCTCAAATACAGGTCACGCTATACCGCTTCACTGTAGGTTACACCAGGATTCCTGTATCACAAGGTAACACCAAATCCCTTGCTGTGGCCGCCAAGGCACCGGCCCCTTCTAGTCTCTTCCCTCTGGCTATGTTAGACTCCGTTCAGTCACTCCTTGACTGTGGGTTCTCTCCCGCCTCAGCGCATGTGCACGAGGTTCTCCTTCCCTTACTGTTACTTTTCCTTCGGTGTTGAGAGGGCGTGCTCCCTTTAGCTCCTCCAGGTTTTACAGAAATACCACTTTCTCACCACAAGCCATTTTTAACCCTCACTACTAAATGCTCCTTTTTGCCTGCTTTTGTTCTCTCCTTCTCCATTATCATCATCTGAGTCTTAATTATTTTGCTCGCTCACCCTGTTTAGCTTCTGACGGTACTGCAAAACTCCAAACTCCTTGACAGGAAATATTTGCTTTTTTCACTCAGTCTTGTTTGCCAAGTACCTAGTAAGTAGCTAATAAACATCAGCTGAATGTGAACATGGATGCACTATGCTGCAGAAGTACAATGGGAAGCCCAAATACAGTTTAAAAATTTCATAATCCAGTGGGGATTTGACCTGTCCAACACATTTCGTGATCCATGCAAGTTCCCAATAGCTACTGAACTTACATTGGTCTGATGTGTCTTGATTAAGTAGGCTGCCTAAAATTATCAGGATTTGAATTTAGATAATGACACATAGTTGTGGTTTGATGGTGAAACGTCCCCCATGCTGTTTGCTGTATCATTTTACCTCTAAGGCTTACCTGGCACATGATAAGTGCTCAATAAGCATTTATTAAACAGGTTCCAGAGATCCACTATATAACATAATGCTTGTAATTAACAATGCTGTTTTGTACATTTAAAATTGTATTAAAAATTGTATTAAGAGGGTAGATCTCATGTTACCACAACAAACAAAGGAACACAAGGAAACTGTTGCAGATGATGGGTAAGTTTATTACCTCAGTGGTGATGATGGCTCCACGGTGTATGCATTTGTCCACGTTCATCAAATTATATACATTAACATGTTGCTGTACTTTGAAAATTCATGTTGCATGATTGCGACAGTATTAATAGGGCTTTTTAGAAGATGGCTAAGTCATAATGGATCTGTCTTCAAAGGTGGGATTAGTGCTCTATAAAAAGGCTTAAGGGGAAACGTGCACACCTTCAGTCTCTTCTGCTATGTGAGGTAAAGCTATTGTCCATTCAGGAGGAAGCAGATTCAAGCTGTCACCTTGGAAACAAAGAGCAACCCTGTCTAGACAAGGACCCATAAGGGCCATGACCTTGACCATCTAGCATACAAAACAGTGAGAAATAAATTTCTATTTATAAAGTACTCAGTCTCAGGAATTTTATTATAGGAACACAAATGGGCTAAGGCATATATGTGCAGTTTTGTGCATTAACCTACCTTAGTAAAGTTGTTTAATGAATAAAAGTAGAAAAGGTCTGGGGTGTAGCTCAGTGGTAGAACACTTGTCCAGCATGTATGGATAAGGCCCTGGATTTGATCTCTAGCACTACATAATAAAATAAATAAAAATAAAATATTATGCAATAAATGAAATGTAGGCAACACTTTTTCATTTTAAAGTCATGTGTCAAGAGATGGTTCATGAACATTTATAATCTGTTCACTGTTCTTGGATAGTCATTGATATGAGCAACTTTTTTGGCTCTGAACCTGAGCTAACCATAAAATGAGCCCTTCAAGAGGACTAGCTATTGAAATGTAGGAGAAAAATATTTTAATAACAAATTTGTGTTAAATTCCTGGGCCTTTTCATTGTCTAACAATGTCCTTCAACTGAAACATTTTCATTCTGGTGGGAAGCTTATTAAGACTCAAGAAGTTCTAAACTGAAACTTTCACAAGTCTCAGGAAGTATCTCAAACTTACAAGACTCAACAAGGCCTCCTTCTCCCCTGGTTATCTGGTTATATGAGCGGTAAGAATGGCTGTGGAGAGGAGATTCTCTGAGCTGTCAGCTGCCTACAAGTTGTGTAGAGAGTTCCATTCTGGAATGGCCTTTTTCTGTTATGTGGCTGTGTTTGAGTTATCTATCCTCCTGTAATCAACCCTCACCAATGCTCCTGGAAGTAGCCTCAATAAACTTATTGGTTTTCCAACCTGGACTTTGGTAGAATTATTTCCTCAGTGTTACTGGTACACTATCTGAAGTATGTAGACATGTATTCCTGTCACTCTGGAAAAAATCACACAACATTTGTGTATGAGCATTATTCCTTTCAATCAGAAACTTTGGCAAATAGGTAGTTCACTCCTGAAAGGTTCATACTACACAGCTGTGAGTACATCATTCACTTAACTACTCACTCCAGTGTTGCAAGCCCCAGGTATCCAGAGGTGAGTAAAGCTGGAGCTCAAAGTCTAGTTGAGGAAAGGGAGGAAGCAGATAATGAACAAAGCTGAAATAACTAACATTAGGATAGCTAAGAGGAACTGAAGTGAGGAGAAAGACAGGGTTAGGGAAATGCCACAGAAGGCACAAGTGTGAGGGCAGGAATGCAGATAGGAGGATGTGACCATCAAGCATGAGAAGGTGGTCTGAGTATTACCATCCCAATTTGGTTCAACGTTCTTAGAAGGCCAAGCAGCGTCAGGGCTGGAGGTGAGCGGGCTGAGACTGATATAGGCAGGCAGAAGGAACTCCAGAGATGCCCTACACGAAGTCAGGTGAGTAGGAGCAGCAATTTGATGCCGAAGAGAATGCGCAAGGCAGAGAAGAGACATATATACAAGCTAAAGAGGGCCGTTGTGCATTGACCCTTGGGCCATTTCCTTGTCCACAGTGGGCTGAAATCCTAGTTCGAAACCTGCCAACACCAAAGTCAAAATTGTTCACATTTAGTTGTTTAAAACAAAGCCCAAAGAAACAGAGTTCCATCCATTTACAAGCCTTACAAAACTGTTTCCAAAATCTTACAGCCATATATAAGATAAAACCTAGGGCTATAAGGACCTTAAACTACTTTTGGTTTTAGAAGCAGACTCCCTGCTGGACCACTGTGGGACATCACCTAGGATGTCCCCTAGGGACATCCACCTGCTGGATGTATAAGCTCCACTTCCAACTGGCCCCTCCCCAGGGAGTTTCCTTGCCCTGCCCCTTCCCTTCTGCATAGCAGCTGCTGGACTATCTTAGGCTGTGAGGGACTTACCTTGCCTGGAAACCTGTCCGAGTGGCATCCAAATGAAGCCTGGGTACACGACTGACACCTTGTGGTGTTCTATTTTCCCTTGTTCAACACCCCATGCCCCACTCCCGCAAATGGGACATCCAATCACATCAGGTCTTGTTCAAGACTAGAGGGGGCATCTCCTCCAGGCATCACAAAATCAAGACAGCTGTCCGAGTGGCATCCAAATGAAGCCTGGGTACACGACTGACACCTTGTGTTCTATTTTCCCTTGTTCAACACCCCATGCCCCACTCCCGCAAATGGGACATCCAATCACATCAGGTCTTGTTCAAGACTAGAGGGGGCATCTCCTCCAGGCATCACAAAATCAAGACAGATGGTGAGACTTTGAACCAGAAAAACACAAGGGCATGTGTTCACACTCACTGTATTTGTGGGAGGGAAGACAAACCTCTATTTTTAAAAGTCACTTTACATTATAATTTTGTTGGATGAACTGGTTACATGCAATTTTGCAATTCAGGTATATTTAAGCTTCCTAACTTTGTGTGGCAAACCTTTGTAGTATAACCGAGTGCCTTAGTTTCTGGATTGGTAGACAGGGTGGTCAGCCTTCTGCTTCCAGACTCAAACACACGAACTCGATCTACAAACACAGCTGCAGTACTCAGTTCTTTTATTGTGAACTTTAAGTTGTTTTTGTATTTTGTGGGATGCAACCATTCACCATTTCTAATCTAATGGTGTGAGAATAGTTAACTCTGCTGGGAGCAAGCGGTAAACTGCTGCTTCACAAATATAAAACAACTTCAACAAAATTGATTTTCTGGATGGAATCTTTGAGGAGAGTTGGCTATTAGCTTGAATGCAGGAATCACAGCATGCCACAGTTATAACTGGGCCCCTTATTACAGGCCCATAAATATATTTTAGCTATTTTGAGAGCTGTATTTTTCATGAATTTCACTCACATGAACTGACATGATGGCTGAGTTAGACAACGGAGTTGGCGAAGAATAAAACATTGCATAGAGAGAGTAAGAAAGACAAGAGGCTATTAGACTATTAACGTGTGCGTTTATCCTTCATCCTAATGAGTGAAGGGGAAAACCACTGAATTTTCAGAGTTAAGCATTTGGTTAAGTGCCATCATCCTAAGGACCGTGCCACATTCCCAGAAAAACCACAAGACCCTTCCAGAGTACCCAGACTTTGTTCTTAGGTGATTCTAGATTGTGTCAAGTTGACAATTAATGCTACCCATCACAGGTATCAACTGGTATCACACCCGGTACCATGTGTCTCCTGAATAGCAAAACTGAGTGAGAACCTTTGGCTAAAGACTGTGAAGATTCCTGGCACCATTCAGACCAGAGTTCCTCTCTATTCAGCCAGGGACATTCAGAATTGTCAGCATCTGTACTCGATTTTGTGTCTACTGAGCACTTTGGTGTCTATTTCATACTGATTTCCTAGCCTCTGCTCCAATGCATGGACTGTGGAGAGGTCTTCATGGCAAGAAACGAGTGATTAAAACCCTAGCTGTGCCTCTCACCCAGCTGGGAGACCTGGGACGTTTTCCAATTTGGGGAAATTCAGTTTCCGTATCTGTACAGTGTAGGCAGTAAGGCCTGCTGGTGGACACTGAGCATGCGCTAAGGAAGCTGTGGCTTCCTCGCGTCGCTCTGGCTCCATGACTACTTGGGCCTCACCAGGCTACAGTCTTCTCGTCCTTTCTTCCCATCTGTCACCTCCCTCTCCAGGGATGACCATTGTACTGTTTTTTAAGTAACCTCCTGGGTGCAAGGACTCAGAGGGAAAAGCTGATGCCTTTGAACTTCATGCCTGGCATCACTTTGCGTAGACATTTTAGCAGTGGAAACAGAATATCAAATTAAGAAAGAATAATGAAGGATGATCCCAAATATTGTCCCAACACCGCTGTTGTATCTCTGGCTAAATCTCTTTGCATGTCCTTTATCCTTAGCATCCCTCAACTTCCTACAACGTCTACATCAACTCCTGAACTGAAGAGAAATTCCATCAAAGAAACTTCTAATTTTCCCTGTTTAGACTTAGACATGACCTTGTAGTATAACCAAGTGCCTTGGTTTCTGGATGGGTAGACGGAAGTCCAGGGCCTCTCCTCTAGGGAGGAGGAAGGAACCCTTTCTCTTGTGCCACACTTTTACCCAAACCCTCTTTCTTCAGTTTTCCATCCTTCCCTCATCTTTCTTCCTTCTTGCCTGTAAAATTAAAAAACTAGTTTTCAATTGAAAGTATCACTTTAGAAAGAATTCTCCCTTATTTTTAAGTTCCTGTCCTGTTTTTCTCCTTTCTTTTGAGACTGGCCTTCATGAAAACAGTATTCTCCAAATTTGCTGTGCACCTCCATTCATTCTTCCATTCATTACACTATGTCCTCTCATGACATCTCTTGCCCAGGTCATTCGACTGAATGTTCGTATCCACCCTGCCCCCTAATTCATATATTGAAGTCTCTAGAGGAAGGGCCTTTGGGAAGTAATTGGGTTTGAAAGATATTGTGAACACCAGCTGGAACAGCTGTTCAGAGCCCTGGCAACTGTATTAGGAGTCTTATAAGAAAAGGCCAGGGAACATTCCTGTTCTCTCATTCTCCCCACTATGTGTGTATAGAGCAGGAAAACAGCTGTGAAAAAGCCAGGAAGAGAGCCCTCACCAAGAACTCAACCGTCCTGGTGCACAATCTGGGACTTCCAGGATCCAGGATTTTAAGAAATGAAAGTTTGCATTTGAAAGCATCCATTCTAAGGCATATAAGGTCCTTAGATCATTGGAGCTGTGCCCTGGAATGCCAGCCTGAGGTTGGGTGTTTAAGATTTGTTTTATCACCTTTGCAACTATCTGCAAAGGTGATTTCTGAAATTGTGCATGTCTTGCCGAAAGCTTAACTAAAAATGGAGAACACCGAGTAGACAGTGCCCAAGCTACTCGGCCAGGAAGGAACTGTACGTAGGGGGTCCTGAAAGCATTCGTATACTCTGAGGCTGGGGTCAGGGTCCCTGCGTGTCCCATGAACATGGGTTGGTCTTGGCCTCAGAAGGAGGTACAACACTGGGCTTCCATAGAAAAGTCCTGGTGAGCCTGGACTTGGTTGTGGCTGTAGCTGCAGAGGTACTGGGATGTCCATTGTTGGCTTGGCAGTCAAGACAGGCATCAAAGGCAGATGCCCTGGGGCACGCAGGACTCCCAGTGTTTTTCTTTTTTGCTTTCTGGTCTACAAGGTGAGCATTTTGCTGTGTCACGTGCTACCCACCATTACCATCTGGCACTCTCAGTGAGAGCCCCAGGCAATGGGTTTACTGCATCCTCGACTGGAACTTCCAGAACTGGGAGCAAAATAAACCTTGTCTTTCTGCAAGTTGATGATCTCAGGTCTATCATCACTTCAGATTTATATCATCTCTTGCACATATCAGTTTTCTTTTCTTTTTTTTTTTTATGTGAGTGTGCATGACTGACTGACTGGGTATTAACATGTCTATGATCCTGATGGGCTTCAGGGTGTGCTGCCTCAGTGTATAGTGCTTTGGCATGTTGAATATTTTAAGCTGAAAGAAACAGAGAGGACAGGAGTTGGAAGGACTCGTGATCTTGCCCTAAGCAGTCTTTAAGAATGCCAGGTGGCGAATGCCCCTTCCTACACACAAAAAAGAGCATCCATCTCTCTGAAGACAGTGGGCACCAGAGGACTCGGGGTTATGGCATTTACTTCTTTTAGCTCAGATCTTTTCAGTTCTACCATATTTTCCTACAACATCTCACCCTCCATCAAACCAAGTATAGAAACACTCAGGTTCTCTGTTTCTTTGGGTCTTTATTTCCTTTAGGAGGCTTTCAGGTCCACAAGACATTCACATTACAGATTTGTGTGGTTTCCTCTCATTTATCTTTTAAACATATTTATTTTACTGTACGTGTGTACATGCCACACGTGTGTTGGTGCCTACAGAGGCCAGAAGACCGTGCCAGATCCCCTGGAGTTGGAGTTACAGGAGGTTGTGACTCACCTAGTATGGGTACTGGGAACCAAACCCAGGTCCTCTGGAAAAGAACAAATGCTCTTAACTGCTGAGCCATGTTCCCAGCCCCATCTGTCTTTTTTTTTTTTTTAACCTGAGTGGAAGAAAATATTTTCCCTCCCCTACAAACCAGCTGTACTAATTGACTGATTAAAACATGACAATATATCGACTATTCAATTTTTATATATTAAAAATACAAAATCATAATTTTGGAGAAAAAATTGAAAATAATATAAGCAAAAGAAGAAAACTTCATATAATAGATCCTCACCATTACAACATCTTTGAGTATAAGATATACCACTAGAGAGGTATAAGTACAAAGGTACTCCTTATTAAACCTAAGATACAAAGGCCTCCCATGTATACATAGGAATAACATCTTTCCATACAATACATGGAGACCAACTATTCCATTTTTGCAAACTGTCTAATATGTTGAGAAGGGAGAATAGCATGTTCCTCTTATTCAATATTTCTATTGTTTGCACTTTTCTTTTAAAAATGTGTAATCAAAGTCAAAACTGAAATCCTTATATACACTTTAACATGCTGTTTTTTAGAGACATTTCTATTCCAGATGAATGCTGCTCAAAAAATTGTCTTATGTTGTCTTTGTGGACAGATACTTAACTGCTCTGCTTTTAAAATAATTCATCAATTCCTGCTGATCTCACCATGGACCTCTCAATTAATTCCTTTCTTTGATGACATAAAGAACTCTTTCCAGGCTGGAGAGATGGCTCAAGGGTTAACAGCACTGACTTCCCTTGCAGAGGACCCGGGTTCAATTCCCAGTACCCACATAGCAGCTAACAACCATCTGTAAATCCAGTTCCAGGGGAAAATCCAAGCCTTCTTGTGACCTCCACAGGCTTTGCATGACATGGTTGCACTTACACACATGCAGGCAATACATTCATATACATAAAATAAAAATAAAAAATAAAGCATTTTTCAAAAAGAATTCTTCCCACTTTCTCTGTATTCAGAAGCTGCATTAGTTATACAGTTTTGGCGGGACTTTGTTCGGTACTCTTTCATTTAAATTCTTTGTTCATTTCCCTCCTGCTTTCAGTTTGCTAATTCTGCCTTCCTGGTGTTCTTATTATATTTCTTTATTGCATTACTGTTGCATCACCATGACTTAAATACTTTACATGAATGACTTAAGGAAGAAAAGATTTATTCTGGCTCATGGCTTTAGGTGCTTTAAATCCATCATGGTGAGGAAGGCTTTGCAGAGTTCACGACAGCACGGCATGTCTCAGTCTCTAGATAGAGCTTGAATTCTAGAGGAGGTCTGTGGACCAGGGACAGAACAAACAACCTACTCCCAGTAGCAAGGCCATACCTCCTAAAGGTGTCACAGACTCACAATATAGTGCTGTCATCCAGGACACAAACATTCAAAACATGAGCATGTTGGGGGGCATTTCAGATCCACACTGTAATTTCTACATTTCCTCCTTAGAGGCTCATGACTGTCTCACAGCACAGCAGAGCATATTGTCTGGCTTCCCAGGCTTTGCTTAAAAATCTTGGGCCAATACCCTGTAACTCTTGCCCTCTTCATGCTTGCAAAACCAGCATCACATGTCTTATATTGAGTTCAGCTATCATATTGTGATGGTTTGAGTGAGAATGTCCCCCACAGGCTCCAAGTATCTGGACTTTTTGTCTCCAATCAGTTGTGCTGTTTTGGGAGGTCTTAGAAGGTATGGTCATGCAGGAGGAAGCACATCACTGGGGGGAGGTTTTCAGAGTTCTCAGGACCTGCTAGGTCTCCAGTCAGTCTCTGCTTCCTATGTCTACTTGATATGATCACTTGGCTTTCTGCTCTGGTCACCTCTGTCACCATGCAATGCCACCCCCCCCCACACCATTGTGAACTCTAATCCCTCTGGAATTGTAACCCAAATGAACTCTTCTATAAGTAGCCTTGGTCTGGTGTCTTGTCAAAGCAACAAAGAAGTAACTAATACACACATTGAGAAGCAGTCAGACCTGCTTACCCCATAACTGTAATGGCGTCTGATTGCCAATATGCTTGAACCTGGGAAAATACTTCCTTAGGTGGCTCTGTTTGAACAGAGAACTGTTATGGCATTTTTTCGAATGAGTCTTTATTTTTATACTCCAGAGTCTTTGGCATTTCATCCTCAGGGCACCTTTTGTGTTGTCCTGATGTATGACTTCTCTTTAATGCGTGGAGATGCTCTAACAAGTACAGGAGCTTCATCTCCACTTGCATTATCTGCAACTTAATTTTTTTCAATTTGTATTTTATCAGCATTTAAAATATTTTATTATATTTATTCCATATTTTATAGCTATATAAACTTATTACCCTCATACTTATGATTTTTATATATTTTTAAGTTTTCTTTTTGAGACACAGGATCTCTATGTATTTCAGACTGGCCATGAGCTTATCATCCTACCTTATCCTCCTGAGTACTGAGAGGTGGGCACCACCATGCCTGGCTTTATTTTTATTATTATATTTTCAATGTATATTTTATATTTAAATTTTGTGCATTTCATATAATGCATCTTAGTCATATTTATACCCCTCCCCTCTCGCTACCGCCTCATAACCTGCCCACAGGATTTCATGCACTCAAGTTTGTGGACCCAGATGTTCCTCGATGTGAGTTCATCCACCGGAGCCTGTTCAACCTTTCAAGCACCACTCCCTTAAAGAATATCAACTCTTTCTCACTCAGCAATAATCAGCTGCCAATAATTCCTCAGCTAAGATGGGGGCCTCCTGCCCATTTCCCCAGTTCTACGCTGAGTTTTTATCTGAATTTGCATGGGTCTTGGTACATGCTGACACCATTGCTGTAAATTCATATGAGCAAGGTCCTAGAGGCCTGGAAGACACTGTTCCTGTATGTTCATGCACCAACTCTGGCTCTTATAATCCTTCTGCCCCCTCTTCTGCAATGATCGCTTAGTCCTGGGTGGGTGAGGTTTAATATAGGAGTCCTATCCAGGGACACGCACTCTGCAATCTCTTATTCTCTACACTTTGGCATTTTGTGTTCATTGCCCTTGTTGCCTGAGGAAGCTTCATTGATGAGAGTTGAGAGATGTCTTAATAGTCTCTCTACCCATGGCTCTACTATGTTCTGTGAGCTTTAAGTGGAGAGGTTCCACTGTAGGTGTGTCACTTAGGACTGGGCATCTCACACTTATTCTCTATGTGTGACCATTGTGGTACCTGTAATAGTCTCCATCTGTTGGAAAAAGTAGCTCCTTTCATGAGTGGTGACTGGTATACTTATCCGTAAATATGAGGGTCCATATTTAGCACACAGTAAGAAATTACATTTGTCTAGACACAGGGTTTTCTCTAGGATCTATGACCTCTCCAGCAACTTTAAATGTGTTCGTGATCAAGCTGCATGTTGCTAAAATATTTTCATTTGCTTTAGGCTTTTAATTCTCATTGTAAACCTAGATAAAAGCAACTCTCAGTAACCATGACACAGTATGAATGAATGCTCTGCTGTCTTAAAATTTTCTCAATGAAATAAATATTCATTCATTATTTTTGAATTCAGCCTCACTCAAATTTTCAAGACATTTATAAAACTTAGCCATATGCATCTCCAGATCCTAAGCATCTGAATGCCCATTAGTCCAATTCCCAGAAAGCCCTTGTTGGTATCTGAAACCTCACGAGCACAGACTTTTCTGTTTTCAGATCTATTAAATTCAGGTGTTTTGTACTCCTACTAGAATCACCTACTAAGCTCTGTTTATGGCATTCCAGGGCTTCCCTAGCCCTTATTGCCAAACTTCCGAGTTTCTTCTATAGTCCAATTATGAAGGCCTAAGATTCACACAGTCAAATTTAGCTACAGCAATGACCCTAGTCCTGGTGCCAATTTTCTGCATTAGTTACTACTTATGTATCATTATGACCACTGTACCTGACAGAAACAGCTTAAGCAAGGAATGTTCAGTTTTGTTCACAGGATTCAATTCCTCATGATGGCAAAGGCATGGAAATGTAGAACAGATCGTGTCATGGCAGGCCAGGAAACAGAGGAACAAGAATGCTAGTGAATTACCCCTTTTAATTGGTTTAGACTCCTAGACTGTGGGGTGGTAATGGTTGCCATCAGAGCGACTCTTCCTTCTCAGCCACTTAATCCTTTTTGGAAATACCCCCAGAGGCGCACCCACAGATGTGTTTCATCAGCCTAGTTGACAATGAAGATTAGTTACCACACTTACCTACGAGACAGGCCTGTAAGTGGAGACTTTGTAGTACCCAGGTGCTGGTCATTCTTTTTGGAAAGGAGAATCCATTTTCACTGAGCCCAGGTCATGAATCATGATGAAAGTTTTGTGACAGGTTATGATAGCTTCACATTTTATGAAGATTGATAAAGAAGCTATGTGTACTACCAGATTCCAATAGTAATTTGTGAGGTTCCATCTTTATTAAAATTGCTGTTGTTACAACCTACCAAGCATTGAAATGACAAGTAGTTTTGCCATTAAAATTATAAATTATATGGAGACTATTTCTAATTCCATTAGTAGTTCCAGTGTTTCCATAATATATGCTTTGCTTAAAGTGGTAGAATCATGAACATGGGTGGACACTGCTGGGATTTGATAGAACCAGTCCCACAAAATTTCAACAAAGCTGAGAAGACACAACTAACAATGCCCCGGCTAGCATAGAACATCAAGCGACCCTGAGCAAATGTCTCTCACTAATGAATAGGAATTGTACTAGCACAAGGGGAGAGACAGAAGCAGGTCACAGTAATAGGGACAGACGCTATGTTTTAAGTACTGTGACAAGCCGTTCATTTGAGCCAACTCAGCAGAAAACAGTCCAAACAGCAGAAACTGAAAGTGTTTAGAGACATTTACTGTGACACAGGATAAGTGGATATGTTAAGTTTATGTACTCTGTCCTAACAAATTTCTACTTAGCACAACCTTGTCTTGTTAATTCTAAGTTCAGTAGGTAGAAAGTCTGGGTGGGTATGGCCAAATTCTTGTCGCCAAAATCTTACAGGGCTAAAATCAAGTTACCAACATAACATGGCTATGTTTCTTTTATGGAAGCTGCAGGGAAAATCTTCCTAGCTGTTTCAGGCTGGGGCAGGACCCAGGTCCTTTTGTGTGGGTTGGAAGCCCCTTCTCCCTGGGTCTCTCCTTCCTAACCAGCGATGTTGTGCTGAGTTGCATTCCTAACTCACATGTCTCTGACTGCTCCTGTCGTTTGCTTTCCTCTTGTGTCACTATCAGAACACACTCTGCTTTTAAGCGGTAATGTGATGATCATACACACAGGGTAATCTCCCCTGTATCAACTCAGCAGTGTCACAAACACAGCACAGTCTTAGGAATGATATCACATTCACACACTCTGGAAACCAGGGAGTGACATCTCGGGAGTTCACATCTAGAAATTTTGCTTTAAAATTTAGAGGCTTGTTGAAAGCACATAGAAGTCTCCAGCCTTATGAGCACAGAAGTTATGTTCTAATGAAAACACATTTGTGGAGAGCTTTATTATAGAATTTCCTTTTAAAGATTATTTCTACGTTAACTTCCATTCAAGTCTTTTTTATAGCTTTTTCTTTTCTTTGAATAATTAGCTATTGGACTGCCCCCCCCCAATTTTTTTCTATATCAGGGGACCACTGATTAAAAAAGAAGTGGGTAATTCCACTTAAATTCTTTTTATATATGTATATGCACATATTTTAGGAAGTTTAAATTTTTTTATTATTTAAAATTTTATGTGTATGAGTGTATTGCCTGCATGTGTGTAAGTGCACCCATATTGTACAATACCCAAGGAAGTCAGAAGAGGGCTTTGGGTTCCCTGGAACTGGAGTTACAGATGGTTGTTAGTTGCTATGTGGGTGATGGGAATAGAACCCAGGCCCTCCACAAGAGCAATCAGTGCTCTTAACTGCTGAGCTGTCTCTCCAGCCCCTCCGTAAGAATTTTTCAAAAGGTCTTTAGTGTTAGTCATCCCTCCCCATACTCCCTCTGCACCCTGCCCGATTTAACTATTCCTGTTTCATTATCCCTTTTGTATCGCTCACAGTGGTTGTGACAACATGCGTAAGACCTGCACAAGTTCAAGGCAGACAAATCCCAACATCTCTGGGGAGGTGGGCGTGACGTCCTACCCCTAGTTGAGAAGGGATTGGTGAATGACAGCAGCTGGGAGAGGAAAAGTTCTCAAGGTGTGCCTCCAGTAGGTCAACACAATTTGACTGGATGGGCTTAAGAAAAGAGGACAAGAAGTTGGGTGGTTAGGGCAGTGGGGCGTGGGTTTGGGAGGAGAAAGGGGGGTGAGTATGGTCAAAGTACATTGTATAAAATTATCAAAGAACTAATACAATTTTTTAAAAGAAATGGGTAGGCTTTAAGTGATTGCAAATTTCATATATAATAAAAATTGAAAATAGTATACATATACACAAAAGTTATTAAGTGAACCATGCACATATTAGAAAGAAGCATGGATTACTAGGATTTTCTTATATGCTGACTTTTGTAGTAATCATGATTTAATTTCAGAAATATTTGCATCTATGAAACGTTGTGACTAAATATAACTTAACTATGGGAATGTT
>NW_008358517.1:4865706-4874327 GCF_000622305.1 Nannospalax galili
ATCCTAACTGGTTTATTGGGCTTGCTGATAGAACATAGGGTGGGGATTTATTTACAGAAGAGTGGGCACCCCCCATTTATGGCTGCACTGCAAAGTCCACACTCCTGTGACTCCCTGACAGCAGCAGAAAATGATGAGAGGTGCCACCTGCCTTTTATATCCTCAGCCCCTCCCCCACATGCAGCTAAGGTCGACTGATTGCATGGGAGGGGTAACTGACTCCCTGACGACACCCTCTCCCCCACTCCTTGATGAGTGGGAAAGTTGGAAGGATGTTTGACTATAGCTTGCCAGGACAGTGGTAGGAGGTCAGAGGACACTTGCAGTTAACACTCCACCCCTTCCTCCAGCTCTTACATTCTTCCTGCCAACCTTCTTTGCAAAAGTCCCTGAGCCTTGGAGAGGATGGTAGGTTTCCACCTATTTTTATTTCAGGTCATAAATACCCCTTCTTTTATATTTTTCTCTTTGGTTCCACTTTTCTGCAGACTATAGTTATTTGCGTGTTGTATATCTCTCGGTTGTGCCTGAAGCTAGACTGTAATAGGCCCTTGAGAGTAGGACTAATGTTTTAGATTTTTGTGATACCTGTATTGACATTAGTGTCTGCTATAATGTATGTACCCAGTAATATTTGTTCTGTAAGTGAATATATGAACGTTATGTGGGTCACTAGTTTTCATAGAGTAGTTTAAGCACATGCTATTTTATTTTGGGGAAAAGTGAGAGATTTTTATGAACCATATAACAACTAAGAAGTGTGTGAAGTTTGAATCTTGGTGAATGCACTAAGAATCACTTCCTTTGGACATTTTAGGGAAAGAGGCAGATGTGTTTAGAGAATTTTTACTTCCTTAAGTAAGCCAGCCACATAATAGGCTTTCCTGGTTTTTGTCTTGTGTCCTCTCTCTGGTACACAAGCTACTTTGAGTCATCTTGGGTTGTGACGGCGACATACCACAGACTGAGCTTTTTAAATAACAAGGTTTTATTTCTCACAGTCTGGAGGCTGGGAAGTTGGGGGTCAATGTCCAGCAGAGTTCAGTTCTGGTGGAGGCCCTTCTGTGCCTTGCTGAGAGCTCCCTTGTCATCATGTCCTCAAAGGGCAGAGTGATGTTTCCATTCCTCTTCTTACAAAGCACTAATCCCACCATGAGAGCCCCACACTTAAGATATGACCAAATCCTAACTACTTCCCACAGGTCTCACTTCTAAGTATTAACATTACATTGGGGATTAGGTTTTAACGTGAGTTCTGGGGAAGATGTAGTCAGTCTATACCAAGCCTAAGGAAATCAGTTTCAATAAAGATGACACCTACAGAGAAGTAATTCTTCAGCAAATGAGAGGAACTGCTGACTAGTTTATTTGGAACATTTCACTGATGCAGCTGGTTCTCAGAGCTGTTTCTGTAGTTCCCTTCCTATTGCATTTATCAAATGAGGGAGTAGTCTACAGACCCCTCTTCCTTCAACAGATTCATGAATAAAATTCAGGGATGCTGTGAACTTGAATGAAAAAGAATTTCTACCCCCGGCCAAAATATATAATTTACTTTTATTACAAATAAAATAACTGAACCACAATCTTATTAGCATCACCTATGATTTTTATCAGCAATAGAAATCATGCATAAGCTCATATGTATTACAAATCATAAAATATTGCCTAGAATAATGCACTGACATTTTTGTTAGCAGTACTGACATTGTTTTCTTAATCAAGGAGTTTATATATATAATATGTAATACTACAATATCACAAATATATTATTTAGTTAAAAATTATTTTAGGGGATTGTAAAGGTGGATAAGCATTTAAGAGCACTTGCTGCTCTTGCAGAGGACTGAGATTCAGTTGCCAGCATCCACATGTCAGCTCACAACCATCTGTAACTCCAGTCCAGGAACTCCTTCTTCTGACCTCTCTGGGCACCAGGCATGTACATAGTGTACATACTTGTAGGCAGGCATTCACACATACACATAAAATAAAATTTGAAAACCTTTAAAAATTATTGCTTTAAATCTGTAATTATTAGTTTTAGAGCAGTTTTATGTTTTCAAAAAAATTGAGTGGAAAGTACTGAGTACATACATGTCCTGTTCCCATCACACAGTCCATCACTGTCAATGACCTGTACCAGAGAGGTGCATGTTTCACAGTCAGTGAAGCTGCATCACACATTGTTATCAACCCATGTGCACACTTCACATCCAGACTCACTGTGGTGTGCTACATTCTATGGTTTTGACAACTGTTTAATGATATGTATTCATTGTTATAGTATCGCGTATGTTAAAACCTAAAATTTGTGCTTGCCCCATCCACCCCTCCAATGTCACCCCTAAACTTTAGAAACTGATGATCTTTTCACTGTCACTGCAGTTTTGCTTTTTCTAGAATTTCATATAGTTGGAATTATAAAGCCTTTGGCCTTTTCAGATTTGCAGCTTCTATTTAGTAATATCCATTGACTTTCCTCCATGTCTTGTTGTAGGTTATGGACTCATTAATTTTTAATACTGAATAATATTCATTCATCTAGATCTATCACAGTTTATTCATTTACCTAGTAAGAGTACCATGGTTGGAAACTATTATTAAAAATGTTATAGAAATCAGTGTGGGACTTTCATGTAAACAAAAAGTTTTCAGCTCATTTTGGTAAATAACATGATCACTAGATCCTAGGTTAAGACTATGTCTACTTTTGTAAGAAGTTGTTAAATGCTTCCAAAGTGGCATTGTAAACGCCCATCAGCAATGAGAGTGTCTGTCCCTGACATTTGCTGTCAGTGTTTTGGGTTTTACTTTTCATAGCAGTAGATTGCAGTTTTAATTTGCAATTTCCCAATGATACTGGGCCATCTTTTCATGTTTACTTGCATATGTTCTTGGGTGTGGTGTATAGTTAGGATATCAATCTTTTGCAAGACACGCCATTTGCCAGTGCTCCCTCCCAGCCCATGGCTTGCTGTGTTCTTCTCTGAATTGCCTTTCACAAGGCAGAAGATTTAAGCTCATGAAGTCCACTTTACTAGTTCTTTATTTCATGGCTCCTGCTTTTGTTATTATAGTTAAAATGTCGTTACCCTACCCCAGGTCATCTAGACTTTCATTTTTTTTTTCTAAGAGTTTTATAATTTTGTGTTTTACACTTTGGTCTCTGATCTATTTTGGCTAATTTTTGTGAAGAATGTAAAGCCATATTGTATATGGGTGTCCAATTATTTCAGAGCAATTTGTTGAAAACACTATCCTTACTCCATTTCATTGCCTTTGTTTAGGACTTATTTGCTGGGATTTTGGTTGGGATTGGGTTGGCTCAAGTTGGGAAAAACTGAGATGCTCAATTGTGTGTCTTCCTAGCCATGAACATGAATTTATCTCTGCATCCGGTTAACTCTTTGGCTACTTTTGTAGTTTTCTTCAGATAGATTCGCATATATTTTAATTGTGTCCCTAGGCCTTGCATCGGAAAGTTGCTGACATAAGCAGTAATGTGTTCTTAATTTCCACTTGTTCATTGCTGATATGTAGGAAAGCAGCTAGCTTTTTTTTTTTTTTTCCCTGTAGGCCCAGCTAACCTAGATCTTCCTATGTAGACCAGGCTGGCCTCAATCTCACAGAGATCTGCCAGCTTCCTGAGTGCTAGGATTACAGATGAGCGCCACCATGCCCAGCTTGGCAGTTAGCTTTTACATATTGATCCTATGTCTTACAACTTTGCTATAAAGACTTCTTATTCCAATAATATTTTTGTCATTCCTTTTGTGTTTTCCACAGATGGCCATGGTTCTGAGGAACAAAGACTTTTATACTGTAAATCGATGTACCTTTTATTTCACTGTCTTGTCTCTTTGACTTAGTATTTCCAGTACGATGCTGAAGAGCAATGGAATGAGGAGGACAGTCTTTCCTTATTCTTGGCATGTATAGAAAATTCTAGATTTTCTCACCCTTGATGTTAGCAGTATGCTTTTTGTAGATTTCTCTATCAAGCTGAGGAAATTCCCCTTTATTACTCTTTTGGTTAGAATATTTATCACAAATGGGTATTGATTTTGCCAAATGCTTAATCTTCATCTATCAGTATAATTTTGTGATTGTTCTCTTTTGGTCTGTGGAAGAATATGATGCATTATACTAATGTGTATGCTAGTATTGAACCAGTCTTGTGCACCTTGGATAAATCCCACTTGGTAATAGTATAAAATTATTCTTTTAAAAAAATCGTCAACTTTTATTTTTTGGGCTTTGGGCTTCCTTTCAATTAGTGAAATAAATGTTCTGCATTTGCAATGGGTAAAACTCTTTAATTAGATGCACATTATCCCTTTTCTAAAATCTGCTTTTATAATAGACTCTGACTTGCCACAATCAATGAGTAAATGAAAATGAAAAGCCTCTGTACATGAAAGGACATCATCATTTGAGTGAGAAGCAACCTATAGAATGGGAAAAATCTTTACCAGCTATACCTCTGACAGACAGTTAATATCTAGACTATACAAAGAACTCAAAAAAACCTAAATATCAAAAAACAAACACACAAACAAAAACCCAAACAGCCCAATTAAAAAGTGGGGCAAGGAGCTGAACAGGGAGTTCTCTAAAGATAAAGGCAAATGGCTGAGAAATACTTTAAAAATGTTCAAAGGTTCTAGTCAACAGGGAAATGCTGATTAAAATCACTTTAAGATTTAATCTTACCACACTCAGAATGACTAAGTTCCAAAAATGAATGTCAAATGCTGGCAAGGATGTGGAGAAAGGGGAATGCTTAGCCACTGCTGGTGGGAGTGCAAACTGGTGCAGCCACTAGACAAATCACAGATTCCTCAGAAAGCTCAAAATTGACCTACCACACGAGTTAGCCATACTCCTCTTGAGCATATTCTCAAGAGACTCTGTACCCTACTACAGAAATATATGTTCATCCATGTTCTTTGCTGCCCTTTTTATAATAGCTAGAAATTGGAATCAATCTAGATGTTCATCAGCTGATGAATGGATAATGAAAGTGTGGTACATATACACAATGGAATATTTTTCAGCTCCAAGAGAATAAAAGTATGAAATTTGCAGATTAATGCATCTTTCAACTCTCATCAGAGAATTTTCCTTATGCTGTAGATAGTGATTAACCCAAAAACCTACAACTGGCCAATGTAAAGAGAACAAGAGGCTGCAGAGTGCTTATCCCTATATCTAATTTTTGCTTCACAAGGCTCAGGGATCATTGCGGAAGGAGGCAGAAAGACTGTAAGAGTCAGAGGTGGTGGATGACCACAAGATAAATTTTCTAGACTGGTGGTCTGTTACTCGTATGAACTCACAGCAAATGGCGACAGTATGCACAAGTCCCATGACAGTTCAAACCAGACAAAATTCCAGCATAGACATGGGGAAATGGGTAAGAAACCCCAACCCAACCTAAGGAAATTTTGGCAACTAATGACAGCTAGGCAGGGGACATAGTTAGTCTCTTATCCTGGATGGACTCTTGGAGCAGACCTGTTAAGTATTCACAGTGAAGGAGAAAATGTTTTTACACTGGATACTTCACAAAAGCAATGGAATGTCCTAGATGACATATTATTAGGCATGTTTTATGACACTGATGGTGCAAGTTTCAAGTTGATTGATAATTCAAATACGACATTTGACAAGTGAGCAGACCAAGACGAAGATCTCATTGATACCTGTGGTTTTTCTGTACACCAAGACAAGTGAATGGAAAAAAGGGAATTGTGAGGTTTCTTCTGTGGGAGGAACACTCTGTAAAGCAGCTATCTCATACAAGAAGAAATATTTATCAGACACCCACATTTTAATATCAACTCTGGCTATTGCTGGCATGACTAACATTGACAGTTTTGGGAGCAAACATTTGGTTCCTCCTCAAAGGATACTCTGGCTCTGGTTTCACCACAGTTTTATTCAACTGCACCCCAATCACCTTATAACAGCAACTGTGTTTTGGTAGTTGCAGAAGAAAATGAATATGTGCAGCTGGAATAAATTTTTGGTAATATCAGACCATGATATCAAATTCCTTGATATTAGCTCCTTGCAAGATTTTTACATGTCTTGGCATAAGAAAATTGCTGCTTGTATGGCATTCCTTACACTTGTAACAGTATTTTCATTTACTCATTCATTTAATTAAATTTGCTGATAGCTTGTTAATGTTTTCGTGTTTTCATAAATATATTGTCTTGTATTTTCATCTTATGCAGTCTTTCTATGGCTTTGGTATTAAGAGAACACTGAACTTCTGGATTAAATTAAGAAGGGTCTTGTGTTTGTTTCTGTGTTCTCACAGAAGTTATGGAGCACTATTATTAACTTTTCCTCAGATACTCCATAATTAATCCTGGGCCTAGTGCTCCCTCTTTTGGGAGGCTAGTTATTAATTCCCAGTAGATATAGGCCTATTTCACGTGTTCATTTCTTTTGGTGTATTAGTAGATTGTCTCTTTCATGAAATTGGTTTATTATATCTAGGACATCAAGTTTTGGGGCATGGAGCTGTTCATAATTTCCCCTAATTTTTTTTTACAGAAATTCAGGTATTTTTATTATTTATAAATGCAATTGATAGTAATAATATCCCCTTACCATTTTTTAATGTCCATAGGATTGGTAGTAATGTGTTGTCTTCATAAAACATATTGCAACTTGTGTCGTCCCTCTTTTTCCTTAGTCTGAATAGAGGCTTTTGGTTTTTATCAATTTCTTCTCAAAGAAACAGCTTTTAGTTTTGGTGATATTTTTTCTATTGTTTTTTTATGTTTCCAATTTCATTAGTTACTGTTCTAATTTTATTTTTCTTATACTAATCTTGGATTTAAGGTATATTCCTTTTTCTAGTTTTTTAAAGCATGGGCTTCAAATATTAATTTTTGATACCTTTTGTTGTAAAATATAAATTTATTTCTACATATTTCCCTTTAGTGTTACATTCACTACATCCCTCCAGTTTCATAAATTATATTTTCTTTTGGTTCAAAATATTTTAAAATGTCTGTTGAAATTTGACTCATACATTATTTAAAAATGTGTCGTTCAATTTCTAAGCACTTGGGGGATTTTTCAGGTAGTTTCTTATTGTTGATAATTTGATTTAATTCTACCATAGTTTGAGAGCAGACACTGTATGATTTCAGTTCCTTATACTAGTTCATCCCTCAACCCTCACCAGTGATGCTTCCTCATACAACAGTGTCTGATGCATACAGAAGCCCACAACAGGTTAAGTATTAGAGATTGAGGCTTCAGAGTGTGTGTCCTGGGATAGGACTCCTATATTAAACCTCACCCACCCATGGGTCAAGGACCACTGTGGAAAAGGGGGTGGAAATATTGTACGAGCCAGGGTTGGTACCTTAACATAGGGAAACAGAGGCTTTCAGGCCACTGGAAACTTGTTCATATGAACTTGCAACAGTAGTGCCAGCAGGTACATGACCCATGCTGACTCAGTTAGACAAAAACCCAGCATGAATTGGGGGAAATGGGCAGCAGGCTCCAACCGTAGCCAAGGAACTATTGGCAAATGATTACTGTGGGGTGAGGGAGAATAGATCTTCTTTAAGGGAGTGACTCTAGATAGGCTGACTAGACTCTAGTGGATGAGCTTGCACCGAGGGACATCTGCATGCAAATGCTTGATCAGATAGGACTTACTATATATGACAGAATGGATGAAATCCAATGGGGTATGGGGTTATGGGAGGTGTAAATGGGGAAAGGGGTCTAAATTTGATTAAAATCTATTATAGAAATTTAAAGTACAATAAGAAAGTTATCATTGGAATTTGATACAATTGTCACACTTAGATGGAAGAATGTGTTTTAAATTACCCAAGTACCAGAAAATGAAGAATGTCTTGGAATCGTACAAAGACTACTTTGTTGAAAGGAACATATTGGAGTGGATGGCTTGACTACACAAAAGAACACTTGTGATGGGAACATACTGATACAAAAGATGAAATAACAGTGGGAACTAGAGATGACAATTCAGAGATGGTGGGCCCATTAGCACTCTCTTTATTATTTATTTATTAGTATTTTAATTGACTTTTTTGTTTCATACGATAGATCTTGCTCAAATTTAGACCCCCTCCCCCATCCGCACTTTCCAATGTCCCCCGCCCCCAACTGGATTTTATGCACTCTATGATATTTGTTAAGTCTTATCTGGTCAAGCACTTGTACCCAGATGTCCCTTGGTGCAAGTTCATTCACTCGAGTTAGCCTATCTAGAGTCATTCCCTTAAAAAAGATCTACCCTCCATCACTCAGCAGTAATCAGTTGCGAATAGTTCTTTGGCTTGGGTTGGGGCCTACTGCCCATTTCCCTCGCTCTATAGTGGGCTTTTGTCTGATTGGGTCAGCATGGGTCTTGTGCATGTTGTCACCATTGTTTCAAGTTCATATGAGCAAGCTCCCAGAGGCATGAAAGTGTGTTTCCTTATTTTCATCCACCAACCCTGGTTCTTACAATCTTCCTGCCCCATTTTCTGTAATGATCTCTGAGATATGGGTGGGTGAGGTTTAATATAGGAGTCTTATCTAGGCACGTGCTCTCTCCAGTCTGTTGTTCTCTA
>NW_008358517.1:4874701-4878017 GCF_000622305.1 Nannospalax galili
GTAGCCAAGGAACTATTGGCAAATGATTACTGTGGGGTGAGGGAGAATAGATCTTCTTTAAGGGAGTGACTCTAGATAGGCTGTCTGGACTCCAGTGAATGAACTTGTACTGAGGGACATCTGGATAGGACTTAACATATATGAAAGAATATATGAAATCTGGTGTGGCAGGCTACAGGGAGACAGGAAGGAGGGAGGGGGTCTAAATTTGATTAAGATATATAAAATGCACAAAAACTCTATATAAAAATTTCAGGTGTAGTTTGTGGCCCACAATGTAGTCTAGCTCAGTGACTGTTCCACAGAAGTCTGAGAAGGATGTGCAATCTCTCACTGTTGAGTAGCCTACGGATGTCAATTGTATTCAGTTGATTGATGGTGCCTTTGAGTTGACTATATCTCTGATAGCTTTCTGCCTGCTGAATCTGTCCATTTCTGATAAAGGTGTGTTGAAAGATCAGATTTATCTGTTTCTCCTTCCTGTTTCTCCTTCCTTATCCCTTGATGATGTTGAACGCATACACATTACGACTGTTGAGCGTTCTTGGAGTATTGACCCCTTATCAGTACACTTTTCATTGCTTTGAAGTCCTCTCTGTCTCAAACCAATGCAGGCACTCCCTTCTCATTAGTTTAGAAGGGCATACCTTTCTCTAGTTCTTTACTTTTAATTTATGATTGCCTTTATCTATAAAGTGGTTTCCTGTTGACATTTAGTTGAATCTTGCTTTTTTAAAATCCACTCTATTCACTCACTGCTGTGCTAGACAACTGGTGTCTGAAGTGATTAACACAAACACTCTATGTTGGACTGATTCCTGCTGCGTTTGCTGCCGTTTCCCTCTGTTGCCTTATTTTTCATTCCTGTTTTTATCGTCCACCCTTTTTCAGCTTCTGGAAGTTTTCATTGAGCATTTTATATGAATCTTTATCTTCTCATGTCTTAGCAGCTCAAATATACTTTTAAAACATTTTAGTAACTTTTAAATAAATATACATTTAAAACATTTTAGTAACTTTTAAAGTTTGAAATCTACTTTTTGCGACTAACCCATGCTCAGTTTCAAATAACATTGTATAACTTCCTGGGTACTGAAAATATGTTATAAAGAACATTTTCACAATTTTCTTCTGTTCCTTGTGCATACCTTGTCATCCCCATAGATGCAGAAGCAAATGTAATTAAAAACATCATTGCTGTTATTATTTTAATGTTTTATTAACATATTGATTGCAAATAATAATGGATTTCATCACGACATTTTCATACATGTGCATAATATATTTTAATCATATTCACCCCTTATTTCTCTCTCTTGTCTCCCTCACTTTCCCGTTAATCTCCTTCCTCTTCCCATCTAACTCTGCTTCTATTTTCATGTCTTGTACATGTATGTGGCTTTTGTGTGTGTGTGTGTGTGTCCCCCAATGAACTTCATTAGGTCTGTTGATAGGAGCGTGGATGAGAATTTATTAATAGGAGCACAGGCACTGGTAAGTGGTTACACCACTGAAGAAAATGTCTCTCCCTCCACCATCATTAACTGCATATTTATACTTTGGAGGGATGGAGCCTGATGGAGCCCCATGAACCCCTTTCTCTTCCATGACAGGGTGTTGACCCAGCCACTGATGCACATTTCTTGTGCAGGCTATCATAGCTGCTGTGAGTTCAAGAGTACAACAGCTATGACATGCCTGGAAGTCAGTTTTCTAATCCCACCCCCTTCCTACAGTTCTCATCTTGTATTCTTTCCTCCCTTCCTATGTAATGTTCCCCAAGCCCTGACAGAGGTGATATAAATGTCTCATTGATGGTTGAGCACTCAATAGTTCTTTATTCTCAGAATTTAACTATTGATGAATCTCTGCAGTACTTCTGACCACTGCAAAAAGAGGCTTCTGTGACAAAAACGGGCAGCTGCACAAATCTATAACCATAAACTTAGTTCTTTAGAGGGCAGTTTTACAGGGACACCATGTCCATTTAGCAAAACAATAACACCAGCTTCCCCATGGAGGCCTATGACCTCTTCAGTCAGGAGCTTTTGACTGTTGACAATGGTAGATAGGAATTCCTTTCTGCATAAAATCTAAGCAGAACATGGTGGGTCACCCCCATAACTGACTTGCCACTATGGAACCAGTGGGCTCATCTTGCATCATCAGTGGCATCGTTATACCCAGGGTCAAAGCTGAGTAAGACTGTTGATGACATTCTGCTCAGGAGCCTGCACATCACCTTCTAGCACTGTTTCCAGGTCCTGGCTGCTCATACTTGCTCAGAATAAACTCTTTTATTCCCCTTGAGGTGAGGGCTGTTTTTGCTTTGACAGATGCTTCTGTTGTCCTAGCCTCAAGTTCAGAGAGCCTTTCCTTGACCTTGTCCAGTCTATGAATGAGTTCATTAACGGCTTTATCATTTCTGTTTTAGTGTTTTTGATGTTCAGCATTTTAAGAATTCTTTCTTAGAATGTCATCTCACACCTTATGTTGGACATGTGTTCTGGAACACTGCTTTTTCCATTAGAATTCTTAGCATATTGATCATAGTTGCTTTGAATTCCTGGCCTGACAAACTGCAACATCCTGACATCTTTGATTCTAGTCTCATACTTGTTCAAACTGTGGGTATTTTTCTTTTTACTGTGCATTGTAATTCTTGTTGGAGTCTGGGCCCAAGTGCTGGTAGAAAGGAACTGAGGTTGAAAAGGCTGTTGTGTGATGGTATGGTGTAGGGAGGAGATATGTTCTATACCCCTGAGTCAGGCTAAGTCTTTTGGTGAGCTTGTGGCTCTGAGCTGTGAAGTTCAGTGCTCCTCATTGTTCTTCTCCCTAGGGTGGGACAGGTCGATCATGGGAAGTGAAGTTAGGCAGTTTCTCTTCCATCTTGTGTAAAAAGAAAAATGGATCTGGAGTTTTTTTTTTCTTCCTCCTGGTCAGTTAGGCTCTGCTGAACCCCAGTAGGTTAGATTATGCTGAAATAGTTTCTCCTAAGGGGAGGCTCTGGTGAGAACAGTACACTGTGGTGCATTCTCAATGGTAATTATTCTCTTTACTCTGCTAGAAGCACAGGAGATTTTTCTCTTCACATTTACTGTGAGGATCAGCTAGAAATGAAGATAAAACTCACACAGGTCTAGCCTCTGATTGGATTTCCTTGAAATGCTTCATTTGTTTTCTTTTCCATTCCCTCCTCCTCCCTCCTGTCTTCCTTCCCTTCCTCCCTCTCCCTTCCTTCCTTCCTTCCTTCCTTCCTTCCTTCCTTCCTTCCTTCCTTCCTCCCTCCGTCCCTTCCTTCCTCCCTCCCTCCTCT
>NW_008358517.1:4878048-4894251 GCF_000622305.1 Nannospalax galili
TTCTCTTTCTTTCTTTCTTTCTTTCTTTCTTTCTTTCTTTCTTTCTTTCTTTCTTTCTTTCCCTCTCTCTCTCTCTCTCTTTCTTTCCTTTCTTCTTTCTCCCTGGTGCTGGGAATAGAGCCTAGGGCTAAGCAAGTGCTCTACCACTGAGCTACATCCAACCTGTCCGGCCCCTGGCCCACATTTTAAACTTTCAGACTTGTCCATACTGAACCTGGAACAATTTATCAATTATACTTCAGGTTTTCCTACCCTGCACCGATTCCTGCTGAAGTTTCTGAGCTGGTTTTCTCTCCAGTCAGCTGGGATTCTTTGTACTTGCTCATCTATCTCTACAGTTTGCCCTGTGACTTCACTTCTTTGATGGATTTAACAAAATTATTGATTTTGCAGCTTGTTCGGCATTTTACTTCTTGTTACGATGGAGTGGAGATTTCTACAATCTTTACATGCTATCCTGGGAACCAAAAATTTATTTTAAAATACTTCAGTAATGATATCTCAATATTCTGATTTGCTTTATAACATGATTTCATGATTATAAAATAAAACAAAATATAAATCTGAATCCAAAGACTTCATCACAGACTGGCGATGTGGCCCAGTCAATAAAGGGCTTATTATTGATGATCTGAGTATGCACACACAGTACTCACACAGAAGCCAGGCATGTCACCCTGTGCCTGTAAGCCCAGCACTGGGAAGGCAGAAACGGGAGATCCCTGGACCCTGGCAGTGAGCCAGCCTATTCAAACAGGTGAAAGACCCTGCTTTAAGGCTATGTTGGGCCTAGGCCAGGCCCCGTTTGCTGGCAGAGACCTCCTAACTAGCCTGGTAAGTTAGTCAGATCCCACTCACTCCAGACCTAATGCCCTACTTTAGGACAAGCCCTGTTTGTGCTGCTCCAGGGCCCACATCTATCAGAACCCATTCACTTGCTCATTATCTTCCTCCTTCTGGACTAGGTCCATTTGCTAGTGAGCTCCCAACTAGCCTGCCTGGAACTGTGCCATCCCTTCAATAAAAAATCAAAAATGAGAACCTGAACCCCAGACCAACTAACTATTCAAAGCCTATCAGAAAGCAACCAGCTACATCAACAATAAAAACAGAACCAAACTTCAACTCAACAAAGACAGGCTAGAGTTTCATATCTGACACACAACCAACAAAAGTAGCCCATGGGGGGCTGGAGAGAGATAGTTCAGTAGTTAACAGCACTGGCTTCTCTTGCAGAGGACCCTGGTTCGAGTCCCAGTACTCACTTGGCGGCTAGCAACCATCTACAACTCCAGTTCCAGGTGAATCCAATGCCCTCTTCTGACCTCCATGGGCATTGTAGGACATGGGTGTACTTACATACACACAAGCAATGCACTCATACACATAAAATAAAAATAATAATAAATGAAATATATTAAAAAAAAAGAAGTTCATGCAGAGGACCTGGGTTCAATTCCCAGCATCCACATGGCAGCTACGAACCATCCTTAACTCCAGTTCCAGGGGAATCTGATGCCCTTTTCTGACCTCCACAGCATTGCACGACATGGGTGCACTCATATACATGCAGGCAATACACTCATACACATAAAATAAATATTATAAATAAAATATTTTTAAAAAGAAGTTCTTAAGCCTGTCACAATGCAAAAACACAAATAATATGAAAAACCAAGATATTATGTCACCACTGAATCCCACCAGTCCTACAGACGTGTTCTACACTGAGCAATACCAAGAGGGACCCCAGGACATAGAACTTAAAAGAACAGTCATAAGCATGATCAAAGAATTCAAGGACTTTAGAGAACACACAAACAACTCAGAGAACTCAAAGAGGATCAGAATATAGTCCTGACTGAAGCTCAAGAAAATACAAATATACAGTTGAGTAAAATGACAAAGACAATTCAGGATTTGAAAAGTGAATTCACAAAAGAGAGAAATGTTGAAGAAAACCCAAGCCGAAATGAATATGGGATTCAAAAACTCATAAGCCAATTTGAAATGACAGGAGAAAGCCTCAACAATACAATGAGTCAAATGGAAAACAGAATATCAAGACTTGAAGATGAAGTTGGAGAATCGGATCTCTGAAGCAAAGATATGAAAAATAGAAAAAACCCATAGAAGTGGAAAATGCAGGAGA
This sequence comes from Nannospalax galili, assembly GCF_000622305.1. Lineage (NCBI taxonomy): Eukaryota > Metazoa > Chordata > Mammalia > Rodentia > Spalacidae > Nannospalax > Nannospalax galili. The sequence continues at coordinate 4,880,201 of NW_008358517.1, forward strand.
TGTAGGACACCACAAAAAGATTAAATCTGTATATTACAGACATTGAAGGAACCACCAAAGTCAAACAAGAAGAGATCGACAGTTTAAGCAGACCCATAACAAATAAAAAATTGAAACAGCAATACGAAGCCTCTTGACTAGAATAAGCCCAAGTCTAGATGAATTCACAGCAGAATTTTACAAGACCTTCAAAGAAGATCTATAGCCAATACTACTTATTCAAAAAGATAGAAACAGAGGGAGAACCCCCAGACTGCTTCTATGATGCCAGTATTACTCTTATACCAGAATCATGTAAAAACACAACAACAGCTAAAGAAATCTATAGAACCATATCCAGAATGAACACAAATGCAAAAATTCTCAACAAAATACTCACGAATCACATACAAACACTTATCAAAAAGATCATGTACCATAATCGAGTTGGTTTTGTTCCAGAGATGCAGGGTGGTTCAAAATATATAAATCATTAAATGTAATAAATCATATAAATTGACTTAAAGGCAAAATCATATGATCATCTCAATAGTTGTAAAAAAGGCCATTGACAAAATCCAACATGCATTCATGTTAAAAGTCCTAGAATCAATTGAACTGATGGAAACATACCTCAGCATAGTTAAGCCAATATACAACAAACCCACAGTCAGCATCATTCTAAATGGTGAAAAACTTGAGGCATTTCCATTAAAATCAGGAACCAGACAAAGCTGTTCACTATCCCCACTCCTTTTCAATATAGTACTTGAAACTCTACTTAGAGTAATAAGACAAAAAAGGAAATTAAAAGTGCACTAATTAGTAAAGAAGTGGTCAAATTATCCCTATTTGTAGATGATATATTATACATAAGAGATCTCAAAATTTCCACCAGAAAACTTCTAAAAATTACCAACCCTTTCAACAAAGTGGTAGGATACAAAATCAATTTACAAAAATTACTAGCCTTTCAATATATGAATAGCAAGGAATCAGAGAAAGGGTTCATGGGAAAACTCCCATTCACAGTAACCTCAAACACACACACACATACACACACACACACACACACACACACACACACACACACACACACACACACCTAGGAATAAAACTAACCAAAGATATCAAAGATCTTTACAATGAAAACTTTAAGTTTTTTAAAAAGAGATTGAGGAAGACATGAAGAGATGGAAAGACCTCGTGTGCTCCAGAATTGGTAGAATTATATTGTGAAAATGACCATCCTACCAAATGTAATTTGCAGGTTCAATGCAATCCCAATAAAAATTCCCATGACATTCTTCACAGGTCTAGAAAAAAATCTTATAATTCATATGGAATCACAAATGACCCCAGCTAGTCAAAGCAATCCTGAGCACAAAGAGCAATACTGAGGAGATTATCATACCAGATCTCAAACTATATTCCAGAGCTACCATCTTAAAAATATCATGGTAATGATACACAAAAAAACAGACATGTAGATCAATGGAACAAAATAGGAGAACCAAACATAAGTGCATGCAATTTCAGCCTTCTGATATTTGACAAAGGTGCTAAGAACACACACTGGAGGAAAGATAGCATCTTCAACAAGTGGTTCTGGCAAAACTGGATCTTCACATATAGAAGAATGAAAGTAGACCTGTTTCTATCTCATTTCAATAATCTCAACTCCAATTGCATCAAAGACCTCAATGTGAAACTTGAAACTTTGTAACTGTTAGACTAATACATAGGCAGTACCCTATAAGATATAGGTGCAAGAAAAATTTTCTATATCTGACTTTAGTTGCTAATGAATTAAGGTCAACAGTTGAAAAATAGGACCTCATTAAACTAAAAAAACTTCTGTACAGCAAAAGAAACAACCATGCAAGTGAAGAGAAAGCCCACAGAATGGAAGAAAATCTTCCCCAGCTATACATCTAAGCCAATTAATATCCAGAATATACAAAGAACTAAAAAAACAAAGTCATGAAAGAAAATGACCCAATAAAAAATGAGCTATGGATCTGAACAGAGAACTGTCACAAGAAGTAAAAATGGCTAAGAAATACATTTAAAAATGTTCGACATCCTTAGTACTGAGGGAAAAGCAAATTAAAACTACTTTGCTTTCATCTTACCCCAGTCAGAATGGCGAAGATCAAGAAAACAAATGACACCAAATGCTGGTGATGGTGTGGGGAAAGGCAAACACTCATTCACTACTGGTGCAGCCACCGTGGAAATCAGTCTGGAAAATCCTCAAAAAACTGAAAATAAATCGACCACATGATCTGGTTATACCACTTAGTGACGTATACCAAAAGTACTCAACATCATGCTGCAGATTCCCAGCCATGTTTGTTGCTACTTTCTTCATAATAGCTAATAAACAGAAACAACTTAATGTCCCTCAACCCAAGAACGGGTAATGAAAATGTAGTACATTTACACAATTGTACTCAGTAGTAAAGAAAGATGAAATCATGATATTTAAAGGTAGTCCAAGAGACTCCCAAAATAAAACAGGCTATTGCCACATCCCTTGATTGCCTCCCAGATCTTGAAGGCAAAACCCTATTGCTGAAGATAGGACATACTTCAGACACAGGACTTGGAGCAATTGAGCTGGTATTCATCTGGACACTTTCTCTCTGAAGACTAGCTTCCATAGCATCAGAGAATAGTATGAAAACTTCCAAAGGAGAAAATCAATTGGTGATTCCATCCAGTTGTAAATCTATGAACCACAGCAAGAACCAGCCCAGGGGGGGAAAATTCCTTACTGGTACAGTAGTGGCACTTTTATCTTGGGAGTAATCAACAGCTGTCTCATTGGTGTTAAAGCCTGCTCAATGGGAGGAAACTCATGTGTGGTAATGTAAACACAGCCAAATACACATGGCTGGAGAGGTCACAGATCCTAGAGAAAACCCGATGTCTGTTACATTCCTAGACAAATGTAACGTCTTACTATTTGCTAAATATTGATCTCTGTACAGAGAAGTATACCTGTCATCATTTATCAAAGAGTTTCTTTTGCAGCTGATGGAGATGATTATAGAGTTCCACAACTGTGTGGTCACACAGAGAGAATAAGTGTCTGAGAGATGCTTAGCCCTAAGCGACACATCTAGAGTAGAACCACAGAACTTAGTGGAACAGGGACTAGAGAGAGTCCTAATGTTTCTCTCAATTCCCAGCAGTGAAACTTCCTCAGGCAACAGATGATGATTAACATAGAAAGTCACAACTGGCCAAAGTACAGAGAAGACACTGCAGAATATTTATCCCTGAATAGGACACATCTATCAAACCTTTGCCAACCGAGGCTCATGGACCATTGTGGAAGAGGGGCAGAAAATTGTAAGAGTCAGAGATGGTGGATGACCACAAAGAATCACAGTGTTCCACACAGCGGGGAAATTACTCATAGGAACTCACAGCTGTGGTAACAGCATGCACAAGACCCTTGTAAGCTCAAGCTAGACAAAAATCCCAGGATAGAAACGGGGAAGAGAGTCAAAAGTCCCAAACTCAGCTGAGGAACTATTGGCAACTGTTAACTACTGGGAGAGGGAAATTTGGTTTTCTTTAAGGGTGTAATGATAGGTTAACCAGGCTCCAGTGGATGGACATACACTGAAGGACATTTGGGGACACAAACTTGACCGATAGGTCTTAATGTATATGACAGAGTACATGAAATCCTGGGGCGGGAGGGCTGTATGAGGGGTGCAGAGAGGGAAGGGAGGAGTCAAAATGTGATAAAAATATATTGTACGAAATTCACAAAAATGCAATAAAAAGAGAAAATGGAAGGCAATAGAGTATGAAGCCTGAGGTTTGCCTCTGGCCTCTACACATGTGCACACACACACACACACACACACACACACACACACACACAAAGAATTTTCCAAATGCCAAAAGAATGTATGATACAATGAAGTTTAACGGGGAATGAAACATATTATGATTTGATTTTGCAATACGTGATTCTTTCAACTTTGGTAGCAATTTTGCTGAGTTTTAAGATAATGGATGGGTGACAACCACAGGAATCAGTTTCTCAAAATAACTTCATTCCCTTTTGAAAGACACTTGCTAAGGTCTGCCTGGCTCAGAGGTGCAGTGGCTTGGCCATAGTTCTTCCCAGGTAGCAATCAAAGCATCCGTGGTGGAAAACAGTGGGGGAAGGAAAACCTACTAAAGGTCTGTAAAAGACAGCAATGCCCTCTGCAGCTCTGGCTTATGAGTCATTAAGCACGAGCTTCTGAAGGGAAGCAGAACTCTGCATCTTTTCGGAGAAGCCACTGAGATTTTAACACAGATTCTCATTTGATATTGTATCAGATCCAGCATTCTGTTCCCAGCAGTTAAATAAGCTCATTGCCAGAAGAGGCGTAAGGTTATGTTTCTGGCCAAGTCACTTTCAAACAGCTGTTCTCAGCTAATGAAGATGTGGATGTTTAGGGCTGACTAGAAACCCCAGGAGAGGCCCATAGTGGAGAGCTCCAGGCAGGGATTTCTCTTTGTCTGGGAGCCAGGGATTCCCTTCAGTTTTAAGGATGACTGGCTGCTTCCCTTGAAAAGCCTGTGGCAGGTTGCAGGGGCATTACCCCATTAAGGCTTCTGGCAGACCCCACCACAAAGGAGCTTTCCAGAAAGGCCAGAACAAATTAAATGTCTAGCAAAGAAGAATGGGTGTAGATAAAATGGACTAAGCCCATTTTTCAAAGTAAAAATTGAAGCTGTACTTTTGGAAAGATATCGACACGGATCACAGAAAGAAGGTTTAGTTTAAAAGGAAAAAAAATATAGTAAAATGGCACAGATTTTTCCCTTTGCTTCAGCACTTCTCTTTCTAAAAAGATGAATATAAGAATACAATCTAAGGAACTGGCTTAGTTCCCATTGACCCTAAAGTACTTATACTTAAGTTATATAACAAAGAGACTTAGATCCTTTGAAAAAGGAACTGCTAAAAACGTTCTGTCATTTCATTATTCAAATGAGCTTATTAAAATAGTTGGGAAGAAGAATAATTTTAGAGATTTCCTTATCATACAACTTAAATAATTACCAATGATTTTTCTGCTTTTTTCTTTTATTTATAGAGAGGGATTATTGATCTAGGATTTTCTGGTAAATAGAGGCCATGGTGAATTAAGCTAAAATGTCCAAACAACGTTCTGTCATTTCATTATTCAAATGAGCTTATTAAAATAGTTGGGAAGAAGAATAATTTTAGAGATTTCCTTATCATACAACTTAAATAATTACCAATGATTTTTCTGCTTTTTTCTTTTATTTATAGAGAGGGATTATTGATCTAGGATTTTCTGGTAAATAGAGGCCATGGTGAATTAAGCTAAAATGTCCAAACTGTTCACATGTCTAGTAGATCCTCACTCTGTTACAAAAGGAATGTTTCAAATATGAATCTTCAGATGCTTAAGAGAAAGAAAAACTGAGTATATGACAGAGGCATGACTAAAAATGGTATTTGGGATTTTAGTTTCAAGTTTTGGTGTGTATGTAAACATCTTTGTTAAGGAGGGAAAAAGAAGTGGTTATAAGCAGAGTCACACTATGTGCAGAATCACACTATGGCTCACGATTCCACTTCTTCAATTCAGAATGTGTGGCAGACCAAGAAGAAATGGAAGGAAAATGGAGGCTTGACTTCTCACTGTTCTGTTTCCATCTTATGTACATGGGGGCATTCAGCTGAGGGCTATCAGTTTGGAAGAAAGAACATACAATGCTAGTTAAGATTAGTTCTTTAGGTAGCACAGCTATTGTCAGGAAATTTGGAAGACTAGGAGGGTTATATGCAAGATAGAGTGAAAAATGCATATTAAATCTGCCAGATTAAGGCAAAAGAGCCAGAGGGGCTGGGGAGGTGGCTGGGCTCTCACTATCACTGGACGTTTGGGTTTACAAATCCACCACCTTAGCTTCTTTGTATTTCGAAGAACTTAGGAAACATATTGCTACAGGAACATGGCCATTTAGGTCCCTCAAAAAATATTTGCTAGATTTAACTTACTTTAAAACTATGTTAGAGTGCTAACTTTTCATGGTATCTTTTTTGGAGTATCAAGTTCTATATGAAATCATGTAACTGAACAAATGAAACTTTCCTCTTTCTTCCCTTATGGAAAGTAAATATTGGGTAAATATAAATTGGTCATGCTGGAAAATAATATGAGATAATTTCACCAATGTGCCCATTAATAGTGAACTCTTATTATTTAAGATGTGATATATATATATATATATTTAGTTGATAAGGGGAATGTCGGAGTTAGATTGTCTCAGAAAGCTAAAGACCCAAGTTCTAGTCAACTCTGTGATAAACTCTATGATTGTAGAAAACATGCATCCTTAATTTGTTAATTAACTTAAACTAATTTGTCCTAATTTATTTCTTAATTTCACCATCTTATAAATACAGAAATAGCAGTGTCTGCCCTGTCCACATGGCAGAATTGTTCAGAGGTTTGTTTAAATGAAATAAAATGTGCAAGATCTCTACTCAAATGATTAAATTGTTCATTAATAAACACAATTGTTCTTCTTAAAATAATCAATTTTATAATTGATCAGGTGACTTCTCACTACAAACTATAATACACCATGACTTATCACCTTTTCTGTTACTCCATCTTTCTTATTGTCTGAGAGTTTCACATACACACACACACACCCGCGCGTGCACATGCACACGCATACTCACACACACACACACACATGCACATGAACACACATACTCACACACACGCACACACACACACGCACACAATGTATTCCGGTCAGTGTCTGTATTTTCAAGGTCATTTAAAGCCATGCTGTGCTGTATGTCACAGGTACCTGCTCTTCGTCAGTCTTCTGTATAAATAAATATCTTGGCCATCTTATTCTTTTTTTAATTGAAAATCTAAAAATGTAAAATACTACTAAATTCATAAATGGCCATTTTTATTTCATTGTTTTGCAAACTTCATTTGAAGTTCCCACGGTAGGTTGTTCAGCAGCTATTTTTCGCCTCTCTTTTCCTGATAATACCATGTTAATTTTCCTCAGGAACCTAACAGCATGGTTTGCTAGCTCCTTCTCCAGTCTCTGCTGAGTCTGGTTGTTGTAAGCCAATCACAGTGACCTCATCCCTCTTTTTCAGTGATGGATTTGTCATAGATCCTAGAGAAACACCTATGCCTGTCACATTCCTAAATGTAATTTCTTACTGTATGCTAATTATGTATCCTTATATTTATAGAGAAGTATAATTCTCACCATTCATCAAAGAAGATTCTCTTTGCAACAGATGGAGACTATCTTTTAAATTTTTTATTTTTAATATTTTATTTATTATTTTTATTTTATGTATATGAGTGTATTACCTACATGTATGTAAGTGCCTGAGAGGTCAGAAGAGGACTTTGGATCTCCTGGACCTGGAGTTACAACTGGTTGTTAGCCATCATGTTGGTGCTGGAAAGTGAACTGGAGTCTTCTACAAGAACAACCAGTACTCCTAACCACTGAGTCATCTCTCCAGCCCCACAGATGGAGACTATTATAGAGTTTCAGTTGTGGAACTCTTACCAATGAAACTTCCTCATGTAACAGAGTGTGATGCACACAGAAGGCCACAACTGGCCAAAGTACAGAGACTAAGAGACTGCAGGGTGTGTGTCCCTGAGTAGGACTCCTATATTAAGCCTCTGCCGCCCAGGGCTTGGGGACCATTGTGGAAGAGGGGGCAGAGATTCTAAGACTGTTCTCTTGCCACTCACATTTAAGACATTTCTAGTCAGGTCTTTGCCTATTTATGTATTTGTTCTTTCTAGTGATTGCTTTAGTGTCTGATCTATTTTGAATATTAAACATCTATCAAATATGTAGTTTACAAATACTTTTTCTAATTCTTCAAGGTGTCTTTGCTGATTAAGTTTTCTTTGCTGTGAAGAAGCTTTTTAGTTTCATAGTCTCTTGCTTCTCTGCTTTTGTTTTTATTTCCAGTGGTGTTAGGGTCATACAAAGGAAAAAATTATTGCCAGCACAGAGCTTCACCCTTGTTTTCTTCTATTAGTTTTATAGTGTCAGATTTTACTTTAAATCTTCATTTTGAGTCAGTCTTTGTATATGATTCAAAATAAGGTTCTAATTTTATTCTTCTGAATGTGTCTATCTAGTTTTTTCAACACAGTTTATTGAAGAGGTTTTATTTTCCCACTGCATGTTCCTAGCATCTTTGTCCAAAATTAATTGAACTGTAAGTTCATGGGTTTGTTTCTGGTTTTTCTATTCTGCTTAAACCTGTTTTTTATTATAGGCGTCACAGTCGAAAACTCAGAAGAATAGAAGAGAAATCATTTTTCTTCCCTAGAATTACGTTTTGTGTTCACTTTTTATGTGAAAATCAAATGAGTTATGTGTTAATATCTATCTACATCTTCTGAATGCATATTTGTTTCAATAATGGAAAAACTTAAGAAATAATTAGGAGAAAAATTATATAAGAAAAATATTAAAATTGAGAAAATAATAAACAATAATGAAAAAGGGCAAAAGGAAAATAGCCTGTCAGGGCAAGGTGTGCCAAGTAGGGACATATGATCAAGTGATACTTCAGAGCTCTGTGATGTCACCTGGTACTTTAAATAGCCTTTGTATATTAATAGCTTAAAAACTACATTATGGGCATTATTACTCATTTCTTGCTGTTGTTGAGTAAAAGTAACTATTTTTTAAAACATTAAGAAAATTTAGAGCTACTCATTAGCTAGTATAGACAGATTATTGACCTGTATTGATTTGGGGATGTCATTAGAATGTGTCTATTTCTGTCTGTAGGTAGCATTTATTTTTAGCTGTATAGATTTAATTTGTAGTATATGGACTAATTTGCTAACAAAGTCACTGCAGTTCCCTCTTACATAGAAATACTACTCTGAATACAGTGTGAAAAATCAATGTGAAGTGTAGGTAAAGACATTATCAAACAATAAGCTGTGAAAAATGTTTCCAGTTGCACAGCCCAAGCTAGGCTTGGGAATGAGGGGCCCTGCAACCCTTATTCCTAAGGCTCAGAGAACCAAAGAAGGGCCAGAAAGATTTAAAGAGCCGGAAGAACAGAATGCCTGCTGCTAGATAGCATATTCTAGACATGACAAGAAGATGCACCTATGTAATCTCAACAATATGGTTGTCTAAACAAGACTTGCGTAATAACAATATCAGCTGATCTGGCAGTGTGGATGGGGGTAGTTTCACAAGTTTGTACCTTTAGAACTACATGCAATCAAAGATTTTTGAGTGAGAGAGAACCAGTTTCCCCTGGGACAATTTCCCTGATAGGTGAGGGAACTAAAATTTGAACTCATATGAAATATGAATACAAAATTATCAAAAAATATGCTGCCAGCCCTTGGTGAATTTTTATCTTTGAATTCCTCCAATATTAACCTCAGATCCTCACTGTTAGAAATTTGCTGTTCTTGGAACTGGAGAGATCCTCTCTTGTGGAGGACCCAGGTTTGATTTCCAGCACTCACGTGGTGGCTAACAAGCGTCTTTAACTCCATTTCCAGGGGAATTCAATGTCCTATTCTAACCTTTGAGGGCATTGCATGACACAGATCAAATATATGGTTTACAAATACTTTTTTAAGTATTTGTAAATACAAACACACTCATACACATAAAATAAAAATAATAAATAAAATATATTTTTAAAAATTTACCTTTCTTTTTACCCAGTCAGATTGTCTAAGATCAAGAGAACAAATGATACCAAATGTTGGAGAGGATGCGAGGAAAAGGGAATGCTCATCCACTGCTGGTGGGATTGAAAACTTGTGCAACCCCTATGGAAAGCAGTGTAGAGAACTCTTAAAAAACTAAAAATGAACCTACCATTTGACTCGATTATACCACTCCTAGGCATATACCCAAAGGACTCATCCTATTGCAGAGACACTTGTACATCCATGTTTGTTGCTGCTCTTTTCACAATAGCTAAGAGATGGAAACAACCTAAGTGTCCCTCAACTGATGAGTGGATAATGAAAGTGTGGTACATTTGCACAATGGAGTTTTACTCAGTGGTAAAGAAAGACAAAATCATGAAATGTGAAGGTAAATGGGTGAAACTAGAAACTTTTGTTATACTTATGAGTGGATAATGAAAATGTGGTTCATTTATATGATGGAGTTTTACTCAGCAATAAAGAAAGATGAAATCATGAAATTTGCAGGTAAATGGACGGATCTAGAAATTGTTATACTAAGTGAAGTAACACAGACTCAGAAAACCAAACGACATATGTTCTCCTTCATATGTGGATCCTGACCCATAAGTTTTGTTCTGGCATGAATTGTTGGTCAGTTTTATTTTTTCCCCATCTCTGATAGCCTTGCCTCCCATCTAGGGCACAAGCTATTTGAGTGCAAGATTCCATGTCTTATAATCCTTTAAAAAGTTCTGTAACCTTGAATTTTACTCGCAGTTAAGTGTTTGATTTCCACAAATTATTTGCTGTCCACTCTCACGCTTAGGGCAGATAAACAAAGAGTATGTTTGTAGCCAAGTGGTAGGGAAATTTTCTTGATAGAATTTGAAGATATAAAAAGCATGTTTTCTGCTTATAATAACTCAAAGAAATGGGCTGGGAAAATCATGACAGCCGTTGTCAGTTCTATGGCTTATCTATGTGACAAAAATAATGATTTTAAAAATCAGGCACATAATTGTTTGGCTTATCCAAACAATGGAGCATCACTTAGTATCCCCAGGAAAAGAATTCTCACAACAGATGGAAAATTTATTTGTTAATGCTATTATGTCTCATAATTATTAAAAAAAGAAAATATGAATGTATGTTAAGAAGATATGGGAATGGAGATATTTTCCAAAATAGAAAAAAAGAGAAAGCCTAAGCAAATGATGAAGGTCTGTTTATGTTTTTTATGATATATAAAGGATGAGACAAAAGTAATATACACATAATCTTAAAATTTCTAAGGTTTATTAGTAAACTAGTTTAAGGGACAAAACATACATCTAGCCAAGGTTTAGCTGAGAATATTTTGTTTTTTTACCCAAGCTTTTTCTACATAGCATACGATAATTAAAAGTATCAGACTGGTGGAACTAACCTTCTTAGATGTTTAACAGCCATACGTTGAGGCCTATACTAATGTGGTCAGAGGGACTTAAAGGACAGTTTTTGCCCCTTGTCCTCCAAGGTTAACTAAGTTCCAGGGGACTATGGGACATGTCTCAAAATGTCCTGTAACTGTGCTGAGTCACCTGTCCTCTTGTCCAGGGAGGACGTGGAGACCCCACGAGATGGACTTGAACCAGAGTACAGTCTACAAAGAGAAGGGTCAACTCAGAGGAAACATCTCATTCATGCTTCCAAGTAAAGCCAGCCATGGTCAAGCAGGACCTTTGGCTTACCTTCACATAGATGGAACTGGTAAAAGAAAGGAGCCAGGAGCTCCTCCCAAGCCCATGTGATGCCTGAGGAACAGATCCTCAAATGACCTTAAGAGTAAAAATAAATTGGTTTATCTGGGTCAACTGTATGGTCTTAAATACACCCAAAAGGAAAGTATAACCAAAGTGTAAAGTCATCAGTGTATTTCTTTAAGAGTTCAAGGGATTATACTTCCCAGCTATTAGGCTTAAGTCTATATAAAAAGTTATTTACACAATTATTTCTCATTGATGATTTTGTTCCTAACCAGAAAGTGTTACTCAGATGTAAGACTTCAAATCTTGGTTTCCAATACTGTAGTGCCCACCTGTAATTAAGGGAGATAACCAGCTACTGTTCTAAAATGATGAATAAATTTGTTTTCTCCCCCATCTAGAAACTTTGAGAGGGTACTGACAGTGATTCTAACCACTCCAACACTATCAAAATACCTGAAAGCACATCCTGAATCCATCACTCTAGAGTCCAGCCTTGGAAGACAAAAGAAGAATGAGGAGGAACCCAATAGAGGGATGCTTTTGGAAACCCTTATCAAGAAACTTCAATGGACTCTCATATGGACATTTGAAAGCTGCCCTGGATTGGCTTTTTTCCAGTTCCCTCTCTAGAACTTGTAATGCTAATTACTCTTGCCTTTACTTCTCCTTCACATCTCCTGTTCATGATTCAAGGACTTTCTTCACCCCCTAGATAGACCCACTGAAGGGGTACCCCAATTGCCTCACCCTGTGTCCCTGTTCAACATGGAAGAAGCCAGAGTGGTCTACGTCCTGATTCCCTATCCACAAGTTGGGTAACCTCTTCAGAGGATAGTGTGATAAGAATAGGAGGTAGGAATTGGCAAGGAAGTTAGGGTAAAAAGACCCCAAGGAAATGTAGCCAGTTTCTTGGCTAAAAGTCAAAATGTCCTTGGGCCTGTTAGCAACATACTCTGCTCCAAAGACCAAAAATGTCAAAAGTATTTGGGAGCTTGTATCTAATCCTTAAAAGAGTTTAGGGTTACCTCATCAGAGGGGGGAATGTTAGTATAGCCAAAAGCCCCATTAAAAGAAAAACAGAAAAGAAGAAGAAGGACTATATGAAGTTATCAGAAAAAAGTGATGGGGAGGGAAATATGGGAGGATTTGGAGGGGAGGGAGTGGGCATGGATTTGATCAAAACACCTTATATGCATGTATGAAATTCGCAATAAATTTTTTAAAGTTTAAAAAAAAATCCAAAACAGAAGAAATAAAAATACTTTTTAGTAAGTGAGAGAGGCTGGATACACCTTTAACCCCATCACTTGGAAGGCAGAGGGATCAAGAAAAGAGATGGGAGAGGAGAGAAAGTAGATTAAATAAGGCAGATTAACACTGAACTCTACAAGTGTTTACAGTGGTTAACTGAGAGGCAGGCATACAATCATATTTGTGTACTGAAAGAAATATACAGGGGTCTGGTTTTTATTTTCAAAGAGTAAGAAGACTATTAGGCTCCTCCTTTGTTAAACACAAATAGACTTTTCCCTGGATTAATAACTTTTCTCATTGCTTTGACAAAAGTACCTGACAGAAATAACAAGGGAAGAAGGAATTATTCTGGCTTACACTTTCTAAGGGCTCAGCCCATCATGGCAGGAAGGTGTGGCCAAGCAGAGCAGCTCACATCACGGCTACGAGAAAGGGGAAGGCCAGTTGCCTCTGCATCTTTCCTTTTTCTGTCTTTTATCCCACTGAGCCCCCAGCCTATGGTATGGTGCCATCCATGTCCAGGTTGGGTCTTGCCCCTCAACTAATGCTCTGCAAACACCGTCAGACACACCCAGGGGTATGCCTCAATCTCCTAAGTGATTCTAAATCCAGTCAAATTGACAGTGAAGATTAACCCTCACACCCTCTGTTTAAAAGGCATTTAGTACATTGTGTGCTGTCACAGGAGTATGTTTGAAATATAGACAGATAAAAGATTTATAGACAGAGATAGATGTCAAATGAATTCGACTTAGTCTCAGAGGTATCATTTTGCCTTGAATTACATAACTAATTAGAGGACCCAGCACAGACCCAAGTCTGACTCAAATCACCAAATCTATACTCTAATAGTGCTCAGAATACTTGCTAATACATGCAATCCTGCCTTATCACTAAAGGGCTCTAAGAGGCACCCTGTGGCATCTTCATGGTAGGACCCCATGCCACACCACACAAGTCACGACACCACCCAGCTCTTTCTGCTCGGCTTCCTCCACCCAGCCCTTTCCACCCAGGCCAGGCACTCACAATGAATCAATCCAGTTCCAGTTCCCCTGGACTTCCTGTTCTTCACTGAGTTACTATAAATGTTTTTAAATGGATTTGTTTTTGAACTTCAAAAATTATCATAAAGGTAATATTGAATTAATTCATCAGGAAAGGAATCATAGCCCTACATAGAGTTCTTACTCATGTTCTGAACAAGAAAAGCGAACTCAACTTCTTAAGCAGAGAAGCATTTCTTACAAGACTATCCAGGGCGCAAAATCCTCAGGAATCTGAGAGGGAACCAAGGAAGCTGAGTGCTAGGACCTCTACAAAGGGCATACTA
>NW_008358517.1:4894897-4896385 GCF_000622305.1 Nannospalax galili
GAAAATTAGATGCTAAATTTTCATTAATTTATTCTGTGACAGTTTCTCACATGTTATGATCACACCTATTCCCCTACCTTCTTTCTACCCCTACCAACCCCTCCTTCACCATACAGAGTCCCCCAGTTTAATGTCTTTTTGTTTAGTTTTGTTTTTGCTTCATGAGCCACTGGGCTTCATCTGAGCTACTTGCATGGGCATGCGTGTGAAGCTATCTATTCCCTTACCTTCTTTTTACCCCTACCAACCCCTCCTTCACCATACAGAGTTCCCCAGTTTAATGTCTTTTTGTTTACTTTTGTTTTTGCTTTGTGAGCCACTGGGCTTCATCTGAGCTACTTGCATGGGCATGCGTGTGAAGCTACCCACCAGAGCACGAGAAACTCTCCAGGGCTACATCACTGAAGAAAATGGCTTCCTTTCTTCCAAGAGCCCTCAACAGTCACTGCAGATGCTAGCTAACCTTTATCCTCAAATGACCTTAAGAGTAAAAATAAATTGCTTTATCTTGAGAAACTCTCCAGGGCTACATCACTGAAGAAAATGGCTTCCTTTCCTCCAAGAGCCCTCAACAGTCACTGCAGATGCTAACTAACCTTTATCCTCAAATGACCTTAAGAGTAAAAATAAATTGCTTTATCTGGGCCAACTGCAGGGTCTTAAACACCCAAAAGGAAAGTATAACTGAAGATTAATGGGGTCAATATAATTTTTTTTGTCTTTTTTTTTGAGACAGGGTCTCCCTATTTTTAAGAGTCCATATGTATAGCTAAAGGCTATATAACAAGAAACAATTCCAGACAGGAGATACCTTCCTTTGAGTTGTTGGCCAGGGTGGGCCAAGAGACTCCCAGACAATAACCTAGCATAGAACTGGGAAAATGAACAGCAGACCCCAGTTTTATCTAAAGGAATGTTTGCAACCGCTTGCTGCTAGATGAGGAAGAGCTGGTATTCCTAAAACAAGGAACTGTAGATAGGTTGACTAGACTCAGAGGATGGATAAGCATTGGGGAATGGCTGGGGGCACTGACAACACAGTGGACAGTAACAGGGATGACAGAATATATGGGCTCCTGCTTGGGGGGCGGAGCAAGGGACAGTGTCACTTGGGATTTGGGTATATCGATGAATAAGATGGATGTTCTGTATGATATACACACACAAAAAAAATCAACAAATTTTTAAAAAAGACATATTTGAGGAGAAAGCATAAAAACTTTCTTCATGTTAATTAGTAGAGGTGATAAACATTGCCAGTGAAATCTACCTGATGACTTTATATCCATAGTCAGGTACTAAGGTTCCAAGTGTAACCGACTGGGACTAGTAATCAACAGATACATAAAGTCACGTGCAAGTATCTAAGTGTTAGTAGCATTAAAAATGTAGGAAACATAGCCGGGCATGGTGGCGCACACCTTTAATCCCAGCACTTGGGAGGCAGAGGCAGGCAGATCTCTGTGAGCTCAAGGCCAGCCTGGTCTA
>NW_008358517.1:4896726-4923411 GCF_000622305.1 Nannospalax galili
TTAAATAGAAGGAGTTCTATCCTGCAATCCTAGACATCACAATTGACCTGGGCCCTGCAGGCAAAGGTGTGCTATTAGTCACAAGGACAAGGCAGATGGCATAGGTGAATCAGGATTCCTGTTGCCTCGACTCAATGTGGTGGTCACAGATAAAGGAGAGTTCTTTTGAAACCTCATCCATCAGAGCTATGTGTGGAGTTCCAGGGCATGGCATTCTCTCCAAGTTTTGGAGCCAGTGGAGACATGGTTCAGAGATGATAGATGGGGAATAAAAAGAAAGTTAGCCTTAGGATTGACGTGGAGTTCCAGGGCGTGGCATTCTCTCCAAGTTTTGGAGCCAGTGGAGAGATGGTTCAGAGATGATAGATGGGGAATAAAAAGAAAGTTAGCCTTAGGATTGATGCCAGTGATGAGAAAACATGGTTTTAATTGTGGGCCACACTTCCTCTGAATTAGGATGCCTTCACCTAGCTATCCTGGGCCCAGCCAAATGATCATGGGTGAGCAGGCTCTTTTCTGTCAGCTGGTCAGAGTGTCTGATCTGTTGACGGTTCTAGAGTTTCTGAAGAGGATGAACTTGATGCTGCTCTGCTTGGTCTCCAAACCTCCCCAACCAGATACTTCTTTTTCCTAATGGGAATGATAAGAGAAGGGCCTAGAGCAATTTCCCCCAATAATTGCCCTTTTGGGGTGTTGAACATGCTCTAATTTTAAATATTTTTCTCCTAATTTAAGTGAGTAGAAGCATCAAATTACAGCCTTAAGTCAGTTATTTTAAAGAATGAATGGAAATGAGAGCTTGCCAAGGCCACATAGAGCAGAAGAAGTATCGACCAAAGAAGCATTTGAGAGATGGCAACCCACTGTAGGGTGGGCCTCTATTGCCACCATTGCCTATGGCCAGCTGAGCAGAGCTACGAGAAGCCAGAGAAAGTACTTCAAGGTGCATGTGAAGGGGTGAGAGGTAAAGAATTGAGTCCCAGGTAAACCTGTAAACTGAGGATCAGTGTGATCATGGAATGATGCTGCTTCTGCTTTCTTTCTCTGACTTGGCCTTCCCTGGCTCTACAAAAAGTTCCCAGGCTTTTAAGACACCCTATGGATTTAAATGCTTTCAAGTTGTTACAAATAGCAGCAGTCATTGTTTTTGGGAAAGATTAGAGAACATAGATTTGGGGAGAGGCATGGCACTCTCAGGAGCCATGGGGGGTCTTGTTTGTATGGTCACCTGCTGTCCTAACTGGTCTGGTTCCTCTATATCTATACCTGACATCCTGGGGCAACTATTAACAGCCCTTGCATTAACTTTCAAGTATGTTCTAGTTTGGATAATAAGTTATATGTTGTCTCTGTTTTTAAAGGCTTTTTTGGTCCTTTTTTAAACAAAATGAATGGATTTATTGTTATGTATATAGTTAGTTTTATGAAAGTCTATGACATGATAACTGTCTTCGTGGCGGGGGCGATCAGTTAATTGTAGTAATTAAGCTTTTCATCTTATGAGACTTCCAAGGACACATAAAGCATTAAATGGCAGAAACATTTAATTTCAATGGATGAATAAATGGCTGAAGTTGGGTTGACAAAATGTTTACCAGGCTTCATTCTATCAACTACACAATCATTCTCAACACCATCTCATACTCAGGCATTCTTGTTCTCATCAAATATAGTGATTGCTGTGTGGAATTTTCCTCTTACTTGCCTTCTTGAGGAGGAAAAGCTACTTGGAATTGTGCTGGTTTCCAGAAAATTGACCTTTCTCTCAGGTCTTCCTTTATATTTTCTTTAAAAAAATTTAAATTTATGTATTTTTCTGTGTATGAGTGTTTCATCTACATGTATGTAAGTGCAATGCCTGCAGAGGCCAGAAGAGGGCATCAGATCCCATGGAACTGGAGCTGCAGACGGCTATTAGCTGCCTTCTGGGTGTTGGGAACCAAACCTGGGTCATGTGCAAGAGTAGTCAGTGCTCTTAAAGACCCCTAATTCTTTTTATAAAAAAGTTTATTTTTATTTTTCTGTGTATGTGTGTATTGCTTGCATATATTTAAGTGTACCCATGCATGCAGTGCCCACAGTGGTAAAAACAGATGCCAGATTCCCTGGAACTGGAGTTATGGATAGTTGTCAGCCACCATGTGGATGCTAGGAACTGAATCTGGCATCTTCTGCAAGAGTAGCCAGTGCTGCTAACCACTGGACCATCTCTCCAGCTCCATTTATACTTTCTTCAATGCCTAATAGGAACTTTCTATTTTTCTACCTGTTATCATGATGCCAATTATCTTAAGCATTGTTTATCATTTTATTTTTAAATACAATAAAGCTGGAAAATAGGTGAACACTGTCGATATCAAAACAAACTTCTGTAGGCCATCATGTATTACCCTCCATTCCATGCTCTCAGGCCCTGCCTACTCTATCCCAATGCATAAATATTGTATTACGCTGAGAAGAAGGAGAGGCCGGATAAGTCAAAATAGCCTCTTTTTGGTTCTTTCAGATGTGTTTCAGGGAAGAGGGTTATGGCAATGGTCACAGTAGTATGTAGATCTTTCTCATGGTTCTTAAGACAGGCAACTCACAGTTACATAAAATGGGAGTACTGCTTGTTTAAACAAACAAGTCAACAATGTATGTGATCCAGGTGATAAAGCCATTACTCCACAGCCCTGCAAGCTTCCCTGCATGGTTTCCTCAATCCTCCTTTTAGGCATTTCTAGGTCTCTCCAGATGTAAACAATGAGAATCAGCTGCTGTCATAGCTAGAGGCTACTGGGGCCTTTCCCCATCCATTGACTTTAGCTGTTGCTACATTATAAGCGTTTGCACACCACTCCCATTCCTTTTCTATATCTCCTCTTTACGGTGTGTAACTTTCCACAATTTTAAAGTAGAAATCAAACCAGCACTTTGGAATTGAGCACAAGTCTATCCCAGTTGTGTGTGTATACATTCATAGCAGTGGTCCTGATTCCTTGTCTTTTAGGAAATATCCAAGTAATTTTTCTACTAAAAGTAGGCCAATTATTTAGTTTTCATAGCAGGAATATTTAGAGGCATTCTCCTCAACAAAACATAAGTGAGCGTCTGGCAGATGGTCATCCAATTTTTGTCTAACTTTGGTAATGGAAAGTTTCCTACCCCTGGAGGTCATTTTCCCTTCGAAGTAAATTAGGTAGAGTGACCCACATTCATTCTTCAGAACTGATCTTCATCACCAAGAGCCATCTCTGATACAGCAACAAGATCAGTTTGTTTTTGCATAAAATGGTTTTCTGGATGATCATCTCTTACTCATTTTTCCATCTTCATAGTCACAAATCTTTACACTTGAGAAATGTCAAAAACCTAGGGAAACCACACAGCTATAATCATTGCCTGTTGACCAAAAATATTTGAGAAATCATCTATTAGACAGTTAGTAATTCCCATCAAAAGAAAGAATGAATGAATAAATGAATGAATGGAAAAATGGAGAACTTTAGGCAATTTTTTTTTTCTGTTAGCCTTTATGGAAAATTTTCCAAGGATATAAACTTCAGGACTTCTGATTGACCTGTTTCAATATTTTACTATAGAAACAATCAAGAGTTTCTCCTTCCTTCCAGTTGAAATCTCTGTAGCTAATTTAAGACAGTTTTCCCCTCAGTATTATTCCTTAGGTATCGGTCCATTCCAGCTTAGCCTTTCTTTTGACAGGGCAGAGGCAGAAAGATGAAAGGTCAAACACAGTTATAGGCATCTAGTGTTTCAAAGGACTCTATTTACCCCCCTGCCAAATAGTAAAGTGGAACATTTTGTGTGTGTGTGTGTGTGTGTGTGTGTGTGTGTGTGTCTGTGTCTGTGTCTGTGTCTGTGTCTTTGGATATTGCAAGAAAAGAAAAATATTTTCTTTGTAAACATGTAGGGAAAATGTTTTAAATTTTGTATGAAAGATATATGGTATTAGTAACTCAAACCTAAAAGCAAGAAGGGTGGACTTTGCCCCTGGGGACCAACATTCTGACTTCTAACAGGGCTAACTAAAATACTCATGCTGCCCTTTCCAGACGCCAATCAGAGGAGCTTAGCATTTCTGTCATAAGATTCTAGTTATAGGACCTTTAGTTCTTGTAATGTAGAGAAATACACTCATGTATTCTTCAGCGCCAAAGCTCATGATTTAGTCCCTATTGCTTTTGGAACGATGCATGGCATTAAAATGTTTCAGAGAGCCTGTGGCTTGATCTGTTGTTACTTTACAGAGGAAGGAAGTGCAACTCATGCATTTATCATAGGCAAATATTCTTCCTCAAAGGGCCAAGCCCTGGGGGACACTGTGGTACCATACTGAATGATAGGATTTACTTCTTGTAAAGGATCATACCAACCTTCTGCCAGGACACATTTAAAAATATTTAGAAAAAAGACTGATGACGCATCCAGTGACTGGCTTGGCAGACGGGTTCCTAAAAACTTCTAAGCCCACCTTTAAAATTGACCCTACATAATCTCTAATCTTTTAGCAGGTTTGCCCACTGAGAGAGTACCCGGAGCAAATAACTGGTGTGGATCGTTCTCCCGTTGTAAAGTTGTGAATAAACCAGCACCGTTGATTGACACCTGAAATTTAATGATAACGAAATTTTAATGCTCCTATGAGAGTACTCGTTTTAAGATGCTGTTTTATAAAAACAGTGACATAGGCTTGAGTTCCTTTCATGGACTCTTAGCATTCCAGGAGTACTGAGAGAAAGGGAGTAGTGAAAGAGCATGGGACAGGACTGACTGATGCACATGGACTTGAGGGACATTCAGCAGTGCGTGAGCAGAGCAACTTAAGTGAATGATGGACATGTGAGGACAAAAGACTGGCTTCCGGCTTCGTTTCCAGATTCAGCCAAATACAAATATGAAGAGCAGTCCTTGGGATGACGTAATTCCTCCTTCTGGTTCTTTTTCTTTATTTAAAGCCGGACCTATACAGATATCTCTTGAAGGACTTCGGTCTCAGCATCAGTGAGGCTGTGTTCCAGTGAGACTTTTCTTCATAAACCCATCGAACCTCCTGGATGGGGTTCTTCAGGGGTTGGTCATCTTCTGAATCCTACTCAACAGCGAGTATTGCTAAGCCGAACATATGATACCCATATCAGAACTATCAATGCTCTGACTACCGCATGCTACGGACGGATCATTTAACTCCTTCAAAGCATTCTTCCACTCAAACAGCCGGCTTGGAATTGTGTTTTCCTTTTCTGAATTGACTGTTCAAAGTTCAAGACTGAATTGCATATCAGCCTTTGCTTTCAGCCTGTGAAAGCTCAGTATATCTACTGCCTTGCCGAGCCAGAGGAGGACAATAAGCATTAATATTTCATTGTCTTAAAATGCCTTCAAGATACTGCCTGATTCATCCTCATAATAATTTTGGGAGACAGGAAGGAAGCAGGTAAACGTATACTTCTTGTAGATTTTACTTAATTATAAATTTAGTGCTGTTTGGTCCAAGATGAAAAATGACAAGGTTATTCGCGTGGAATCTAATTTAAGATCGTTATTCTTGGTGGCATTTGTGACTTGCTGCTGGTAAGAACTTTGTTGTAATCTGAGGGTATGCTACTCTTCCTCTGAAGGTGACACCACTGTTCCCACAATATTTGCATATTTGTTTTGCAATGTTATTATAATAGAAAGGACAAATTTTCATTTTGGCATTTATACTTTTCCTTGACATTGTGACAATGCACACACATTTCTGATGATTGACTTGGGATAAGTGTTACAGTCATTACCACAAGCAGAGAAAAACAAATTGCTTGCCTAGGGATTTGAACTTTTGCCACTGGCCTCATTAGTGTGGTGTGCTAACCAACTAGGGTAGCCACGGGCATGCAATTATAAAACAGCATGAATCAAACTCAATGCAGGGCCCTGAAATTTAACCTTTGAATAGATCTATTAGCTTTGACATATCTCTATGGAAGAATGTGACCTTTCTCTAAAGACATTTATTGCAAAATGGTTTGCACCAAAATTTATTTTTCAGATATAATAAAGATAGAAACATTAGTAACTATCAAGGAAATAAAATTAGTGTTTCTATAATACTAGGCATTGATTTTTTTGAATAATATTTATAAATATGTCTTTTGTGTGTCACAATTTATTTCAATATTTCCTGCTAATGTTAAGGGTATCCTTGAGCTACATCTAAATTTATGTTTATTCACATATGTGAAGGATTAATATTTTTGTATTAGATCAGAAATACAAAAACACTGCTTATAGTGGGCACTTCATAGGAATGCTGTCTAGCACAAGGAGATCTGTAAAAGAAAGGTTTACTTAATAAGAAAAGGAAAAAGGAGATCCTTTTCATTAAACTTCCTTAAAAATTATTTTGAGAATGAAACACTTAATTACAATGATCAATGACTTTTAAGTCAATGGGTTATAGAAACAGTCATGGAAGTGAAGATATTACAGACACAAATACGGTATTTCTAAGCTGGAAGTAGCTTTGCTATTTTGACTGGTGAACAAGCACTTTTGTTCCCTTCACTTCCTCACTCGGTGAGTCATCAAGTCCTGTCAATTTTATATTGCAGAGGCTTCTCTAATTCAAGTCTCATCCCTGGTCACCCATGGTACTCCCATGGACTATGACAAGAGCTCCCACCCGTCACTTCCCTCCAATTCTACCCCTGTTTAACTCATTTCTCACATTTTATAAAATGCAAATGAGATTGTTACTACCCTGCTTAGGTTCTTTCCAGGTATTCCCAGTGATTTTACCATGTCATCCCCAATCCTTAGTCCTTCAAAGGAAGACTGCTTACACAGGTGTGGACACTGGGCAGTGGCTATGTATGCACATGATAAGCATTTTGGAGGAAATTTTCTCACATTAATGAAAGACCTTCAATTTAGATTTCTTGCCTTATCTCTGAAATAACTGACTGAAATAACTTCATAATTATTCAAGTTTATACGGAAGCATTAAGTATAAACATTTAACATTTCCAATCATTATAATACTGAGTAGGTCTTCATTTCTAAACATATCAGGAGCTTAACCTAAAAAAAAGTGTTAACTTCTTTCAATGACAAAGCCCCACTCACAAAATATAGCTTGTTCCCCAACCCTCTAAGTATTCCTGCATCCCAAACACAGCTGCGCACCCTAAGTGCTACCTGCAGGAATGATTTTCACTTAACTGTTTGAAGCTCTTGCTCATTAGTGAAATATCTTATGATAATCTACCATTTTATCATCAATTGCTGAATTCTCATATTTTGAATTTTTATGTCTTGGCTTAAGAGTTACTTTTTTCCCCCTCAAAACTTTCTAGATAAGGGTAGGTGTTTTTATCATATGCTCCTCATCCAAGCTCTGGAGTCTCCTGTCTTGTCTTCCTATACTGGCTGGTTGCTACTGCTAGTTCACCTAAACTGTAGTAAGCCTTTGACAGTCTTAATATAGCAGTGTCTCTGGAGTCTAGCAGAGAGATGCATCTCATAGGCATTGACTGATATTTGCTGTATAGGAGCTCCATGAAGCAGGAAGTCTGTATAGCTTATCACTTCATTTCCTACCACCATGGCAATGCTCGGCACACCTAAGTACTCAATAAATATTTTATTTTATTTATTATTTTTATTTTATGTGTATGAGTGTATTGCCTGTGTGTATGTGAGTGCACCCATGTCGTACAATGCCCGGAGGTCAGAAGAGGACTTCGGATTCCTCTGGAACTGGAGTTAAGAATGGTTCATAGCCACCATGTGGGTGGCTGGGAATCGAACCCAGGTCCTCCGCAAGTGTAGTCAGTGCTCTTAACCACTGAGCCATTTTTCCAGCCCAGTCAATAAATATTTTATTTAAAAATATTTTATTTATTATTTTTATTTTATGTGTATGAGTGTATTGCCTACATATATGTAAGTGCACCCATATTGTGAAATATCCATGGAGGTCAGAAGAGGGCATCAGATCCCCTGGAACTAGAGTTATGGACTGTTGTTAACCATCATATGAGTGCTGGGAACCAAACCCGGGTCCTCTGTGAGAGCAACCAGTGTGCCTAAAAGCTGAACCATCTCTCCAGGCCCTCAATAAATACTTTATAAGTGAATTTCACTGATGCTGTGGGGGGTCTCTTGGTTCTTGTCTTCTTGAAGGAAGTAAGTCAGCCATTATGTCTCTATTGAGACATAGAGAGTCTGAGGGAAGTTTATTTATCAAGGCATCAGTAGCACAGCAAAGGAAAGAGAGCATTCAGAAAGAGACTGGAGGAGATTGGTGGTCCCAAGGCAGGCAGCAACACACTGTGAATTTAAGTAAACTTTTATGAATATTTATCAGGTAGGTGGCATATTCATGGAGTAAAGTGACCCTCTTTTGTCCCAAATCATGAGGTACAGGCTCTCCCTTTTAGAGTATTTCCTCCGATGATCTACATAAGAGAGGAGAACTGTCAGAGCAAATAATGTAACAAAGTCAGATATTTGAGGATTCAGATCCATTATTTGTGCGTATGTGTGGGCAAATGTTCTGGTGCTTTAGTTTCTGATACAGTGGGTGCAACCTAACTGCAACTTCAAGGATGCTGAACCAGAAGAGGGCATCTTAACCATTAGGAGACACATTTCCCAAGATGCAGCTATAGTTTTCCATGGTTACCTCCTATCTAACTCTAGGTCTCTGAGGAAATCTGGGATGGTCTTCCTGGAATAAATGGAGGCTCTTTTGGAAACTGTTCCCACACAGTTTAACTCATTACTTCAGGGGGAGGGGATTTTGTGGGTGCCAGTCAGAGCCTACCAAGACTGCTTTTATTGTTTTCCCCAAATTCTTGTCCTTTGTCTTACCTGGTCAGCTTAGTTGTCTCTTACCCAGACTCAAGCCTTTCAGTTATCATCTCTAGTAGCCCCAACTTTAACCCCAGCATTCATCTTTGACTCATTTGTAAGAATGACTTTTGCAATATGGACATTCTTGACTAATGACTTTTACCTAATCTTGCAACCAAAAGTTACTGTTTGTAATGTCAACAAGGGCACTGAATCATGTGCTCCTCTTTATCTCATTGAAAACAATGAAAGAAACTGAAAATCATCTTTTTGTAGCTGTGTGTGTGGAGGTCTAGGTCTAGGGATCAAAGAACAAAAATCTCAGGTGAGGGTCCAATGACCCTTCCTCCACCCCAATAGGGAATATCAGTCATCAGCCTGATCTTGAAGCTTTTTTGCAAGGTGTCACAGATGCTCTGATGAAGATGATGGCTGTTGTGCTTGTTCTCCAACACTCCTATACGATGGACTTCATATGATAGCACTGAGGGAGCTCAGATCTTGAGCGCTGTAAATGTGCAATATTTATGTCAGGTGTTATGTTATTTCTTTTTCCTGAAGAGATAAAGAAATGCTTATTCATACAGATAGGACGCCAACAGACCAAAGGAAAAATTCCATCTATGTCCAGCTTGGTGAACTAATGAGTTTAATGAGTTTGTCAGTGTTACATGCAGAAGAAAGAGTGACTCATGGGCAGCCGGATCATCCATAACTCCCACCCAATCACAGGTGATGACTCAAGAAAACTGTGGAGTCCTAACCCTTAGTCACCCTTCCCAGCTCCCTTATGCTCTAGCACGTCCAACACCAAATTCAACTGTGCGGCAGAAGGAACAGTGTCTAAAATATAAGGCGAGAACCTAGTGGCAACTGCTCCAACCTAGCATGGAGTGTTAACAGCTTCGTTAGCTCTGCTAATAGACCTAGCTATCACTATTGTTCTGCTTATTTTATTGGCATGTCTTCAGGTCAAGATATTCTTTAGGTTACTACAGTAAATCTGTTTGATGACATCATACCCAGAGGCAATAACTCCTCTAGAATATTGGAAACCAGAGGGAGGATGTCATCTCATTGAAACCCTGAGAAACAAATGGACATCTAACATTAGAGACATTTAGAACCCTAAACAGATATGAGCAGAGAACTTCTTCACCATACATTATAAAGATGCCAAAAATACAAAACAAGCAAATATTAAAAGCTGTAAGGGGAGGCACTGGTGGGATGTCTCAGTGGGTAAAGGCACCTGCTGTCAAGCCTGCCTACCTGAGTTTAATCTCTGGGACCCACATGGCAGAGAGAACCAATTCCTAAAAGTTGTCCTCTGACTACGAAACACTATGGTACACATACACACACACACACACACACACACACACACACACACACACACAGACACACAAACAGCTATCTAGAAATGAAAGCTGTAAGGAAAAATACAACTTACACATGAACACAGAAACATCAGATCACATTTTAGCAACTCTAAAAGCACAGAAAGAATGAAATGATGCATCCTCAGCCCTGAAACTAAATAACTGTCAGCCAAGATTGTTTTACCCAGAAAGTTATCTCTTAAAATTTATGAAGAAAAAAGGGCATTTCAAGGCAAGTACAAATCAAGGTAATGCATGATGACCAAGTCAGCGCTGTGGAAAATACTGAAAGGAATATTATACACAGAGGTAGAAAGGTAGTTTCATCAAAAAGAAACAATACATTTCATGAGACGAATAGATGAATAGAGGAGAACTGGGAAGAAAACCATTATGTACAACACAGAAAGCCAGTAACTTCTTAATACCATAAAGGAGGAAGAAAATAACTACCAATAATTCAATCAACTATAGCAATGACCAACAAAACCATAGAAAATAGAAAATTCTTTGTAAAAAATCCTTAAATTGGGGGCTGGAGAGATGGTTTAGCAGTTAAGAGCACTGGCTGCTCTTGCAGAGGACCAGGATTCAATTCCCAGCACCCATATGGCAGCTAACAACCATCTGTAACTCCAGTTCCTGGGGATCTGACACCCTCTTCTGACCTCTGTGGGTACTGCACAACATAGCTGCACTTTCATGTATGCAGGCAGTATACTCATACACTTAAAGAAAATTAAAATTTAAAAATGTTATAGTTTGTATGCTTTAAAAAATTCTTAAATGCAAATGACATTACCAATTAAAGATGTAGTCTAACTGAAAAAAAAGTCTCAGTTGTCTGTTGTCTTCAAGAAACACACTTCACCAGTAAAGACATCCAGAAAACGGAGAGTCAAAGGATGGACGTCGGCCTATCAAGCAAACAGACGCTGTAACTAGGGAGGTGTAGCCATTCTCATCTATGATAAAGTAGATTTTAAACCAAAGCTAGTCAGAAGAGACAGGGAAGGACACTACATAGTAATAAAGGAAAAATTCATTAAAATTATGTGGCAATTGTAAATACTTGTGCAGTGAATTTTGGGACTTCCAATTCCATATAATAAACACTAAAAGGACTAAAAGGTCAAATAGGCCCTTATACAATAATAGTTCTGGGAAATTTCAATATCTCCTTACAGTCTTTAAATAGGCCTTCAAATAAAATTTTGCAAAGAAAATTCAGAGCTCAAGCATATCATAAAGAAATTGGCTTTAACAGGTATCCACAGAATAGTTCATCCACAGACAGAGAATGTACATTCTTTTCAATGGCACATGGAACCAGCTCTAAAATTGATCATATTTTAGGCCACAAGGCAAGCCTTAAATACCAAAATATTGGAATAATTCTTTCATTTTATCATATCATAGTGAAAAAAAGCTATAAATTAATAGGAAAGGAAACCACAGAAACTACACAAATATTTGGAAACTGAACAGTCCACTGTTGAATGAGTGGTAAGTCACTGAAAAAAGTATCAGGGAAGAAAATGTAAAATTCACAGAATCAAGTGAAAGTTATGGTGCAACCTTCCTGAATTTCTAGGAAAAATCTGTGAGGCAAGTTTACAGCTATACATCCTCACATTTAAAAATGAGAGAGAGAGAGAGAGAGAGAGAGAGAGAGAGAGAGAGAGAGGATGAGAGTCTCTGTAGTTAAAGGCACCTG
The DNA here is from genome assembly GCF_000622305.1 of Nannospalax galili. Lineage (NCBI taxonomy): Eukaryota > Metazoa > Chordata > Mammalia > Rodentia > Spalacidae > Nannospalax > Nannospalax galili. The sequence continues at coordinate 4,908,667 of NW_008358517.1, forward strand.
CCACCAAGTCTGATAGTCTGCGTTTGATCCCTGGAACTCACATGGTGAAAAGAGAACTGATGCTCAAGAGTTGTTCTAGCTTGCCTTCAATTGCTGTAACAAAACACTCTGACCAAAACCAACTTGAGGAAGAAAGGGCTTATTTAGCTTACTTTTTCCCGGTCACAGTTCATCACTGAGGGAGACCAAAGTAGGAACTCAGGGAAGGTACCTGGAGGCAGGAGATGAAGCACAGGCTATGGAAGAATGCTGCTTACTGGCTTGGTCTCCTGGCTTGTGCTCAGCCTGCTTTCTTATGCAATACAGGACAAACTGCCTAGGGGTGGCACCACCCACAGTGGGCTGGGCCCTCCCACATCATTCAGTAATCAAGAAGATGTCCCACAGACATGGTCACAGGCTTGCCCAATGGAGGAAATTCCTCAAATGAGGATCCCTCTACCCAGGTGTGTCAAGTTAACAACTAACGCTATCTAGGGCGAAGATTGTTCTCTGATTTTCACACTAATACTGTGGCATGCACTCATGTGTGTGTGTGTGTGTGTGTGTGTGTGTGTGTATGTGTGTGTGTGTGTAAATAAATAAATACATAAATAATTTTGAAAAATTAGAGAGATCTCAAATAAATACCCTAATGATATTCCTTTGAACACCTTTGTTTCCTACATTATTTCTACTTCCCACTTATCTTGGAAATAACCATTATTAGGTATGAATCTTTCAGTCTTTAAGGAATATTAATAAACATGTATGTATATTGAAAGACAATTGACAGTGCTATCTTATACTTCTAAGGTTATATGGGCAATATAATTTGAGACCCACCTTGGATGTTGCATTTAGATATTAATGTGATTTCTTTTACTAACTTCTAGCTTGTTCAGTCTTGTGTTGCCCAGAGAATCTTCTCAAGATTCCACAGGGACATATCTACTTTATTCACTACTTGATCCCAGCTCAGGACCATTCAACTGTAGGTGTTCAATCAATATCAGCTGAATGGACTTGGATAAAGTTGATTAAAGAAATCTCCCCCACCAGTCCCAGGGAAAGGTCTGTCAGCACCCAGTGGACTAACTAATCCCAAAGGCTATGGCACTAAAATTTGCATTCTGATGACAATGAGAGTTCTGATAGACACAATCTCACGGTTTTGAATTAACATTGAGATCTCAGAGCTATTGAGCAAGACTGACTTTAGTTTTTGAGTGTACACACTTCTTTACTGTCATCAAAGAACATTATTAGTGTTTGAGAACAGCAAGTCTATATATCACTGCTATTAAAACTTCAAGGCAAAGCTTTTCCAGGATGTTTTAATGATCAGTGAATGACTTAATGAATGTTGAACTGTAGTCTATTAACCCTGACTCTGACCTCTATTAGCTATGAATTAAGACAGGGATGTAGACTGCTAAGAAGGGATCTGAGTAAATAGGGAGAGTAATTAAGCTTCAGTAGCTCCCCAGATTTTTGCATTTCCCATTGTAGTGACCTCTGTAATTGCTCATGGGAGTTGATCCCTCTCTACTCAGAAATCAAAGATTTCTTATACTCAGATCTTGAAGCACATTCCTTTTTCTCTCTGAGAAAACTGGTGGTAAAGATAGCAGCTTCAGTAGGGGCAAAATCAATGAGAGAGAAGAGCACTATGTACTCTCAGCCATGTGACACAAGTATTTGGGAGAAATGACTTCGTATTCTTGTTTTTGCTCAAACAGTCTTCTATAAATGGCCAAGTGCAAACATAAAATCTTTCAGCTTCTCACGAGAATCAGGAAAGGCAGATGTTTTTCTTAATCAGCAAGATATCTGATTAGGTGGTATGTGGTTGAACTCTGAGTGACAAATAATTATTCTTTGACTACCTGTGAAGTACCAGGAATTCTGTAGATCAACAGATTTACCCATTGAGGTTTTAAATTTGTTAGTGATTTGTAGATTTTGAGCAAAGCAAAAATCATTCCATAAAAGTGATGATTTAAATGTTATTTCTTGTTTCTTAAACCAAATTTGACCAAAATACATTCCCCTTATTTTAGAACTTCCAATGTAGAACTTTAAAGTTCTGGAGACTTTTGGTCTTATTTTTTAAAACATATTTTGAGATAAATTTAGAAATTAAAAAAAAATTTGTTTTGGAGAATTTCATGCCTGCATATTGTCTTTGTATTCTTTCCATTCCTCCCAGACCCGACCACCTCCTCCCGTGTAGCTCTGCTCCCTCTTAATTTCTTGTTCTCTTCTTTGATTGTCATTGCTATATATACATACATGCATACATTTATAAATATATATGTGTAAAATGCACTGGGTCCACTTGGTGGTGCTCTTGAATACCTGTGTTTAGAGTTGCCCATTTGGGATTAGATAACCTCTCAGGGAGCTCGTCCCTGGGGAAAACTGATTCTCCCTCTCTCAGCATCCATTTATTTCTTGTGTTCTTCGTCTTTAAGTGGGACCCCATGACATTCCCCCAGCCACCCTGGCATGTCAACTGGTTTTGTCATTATGCAGATCTCGTTAGACTACCACATTGCAGAAATTTCATTGGTGCAGCTTTCCTACCATGTCGAGAATGCATTAATTAAGAACAGGTTCCTTGTCCCCCCGGCTCTTACATTCTTTCCACTTATCCCACCACTGTGTTCTCCGAGCCTTAGGTGCAGAGGTTGCCTTGTAGATGTGTCTCTTAGGGCTGGGCACCTCACAGTCATTTATTCTCTCTGTTTGACCAGTGGTGGAACTTTGTAATAGTCCTTATCTGTTTCAAAAGAAGCTTCTTTGATGAGTTATGGGATGTATACTTGTCTGTAACTATAAAGAATCATATTTAGTAAGAAAATATATTGGCCCAGGGAAGTAACAGAAGTAGGTTTTCTGATCACTTCAAGCATGTGTACTTGCCTATGTCCCCAGTTCCATGCATGATTTCCCTCCCACTGAGTGGGCCTTAAGTCCAACCAGGTAGCTGTTGATTACGCTCAAGATAAAAGTACCACGACTGCACCAGTATAGTTTGCTGGGCTGGTCATTGTTGTGGTTCATAGGTGGTAGGACCATTGATTGGTTTTCTTCCTTGGCATCTTGCATAGTATCTTCTGATACTGTGAGAGCTAGTCTTCAGAGAGGAGGCTTCCAGGTCAGTTCCAGCTCAATTGCTCCAAGTCCCCTGATAGAAGTCTGTCATGTCTTCAGTAATAGGGACTTACCTTCATGTTCTGGAAGGCAATCAAGTACTGTGGCAATAGCCTGTATTATTTCGGGAATCACTTCTACTACCCTGCTCCACAGCTCAAAGGGAGGTTTCCCATGCCTGGCACTGGGATTTTTGTTATATAGTCATCAACTATACACATGCATTCACATTTATACTATATGCACATTTTTCAGTAGGTTTATTAAATACTACATTTCCTTTTTGTTTCTCACACCACTTAAGCATTATTTATCTCTCTTTCCTCTTTCTGCCCATATAGCTCTCACTTCTCCCTCCCCATCTCCCCCATTTCCCCCTTCATAACACTTATCTTCTATTATACCCTTCTCTCAAGCTCCTCCTTCTCCTTTACCCCCATGATTCCTTTCCATTTTCCTGGTTACTGCAGTTATAGCAGGGTATACTCATATCTAAGGATTTGGAATTAAGACCCACAAATGAGAGAGAACATGCATCACTTGTTCTTCTGAGTCTGGGTTACCTCACTTCTTGGCAGATGCCTCACAGCTCTCACTTAGTATCATCGTTTCTAGTTCCATCCATTTACCCGAAAACTTCATGATTTCATTTTTCTTTGCCATGGAGAAGACCTCCATTGTGTAAATGTACTACAGTTTCATATCCATTCATCAGTTGAGGGACATTTAGGTTGTTTCCCTTTCCTATCTATTGTGAAAAGAGCAGCAACAAATGTGGCTGAACAAGTATCTCTGTAGTAAGATACTGAGTCCTTTGGGTACATGCCAAATATAGCGTTTCAGCTGAAACACATGGTAGATCAATTTTTAGCTTTGTAAGAATTCTCCACACTGATTTCCACAGTGGTAGTACCAGTTTGTGATCCTATCAGCAGTTTGCAATCCCACTGGCAGTGAGTGAGTGTTCCCCTTTCTCCACATCCTTACCAGAATTTGTTGTTTGTTTTCTTGATCTTAACCATTGTGACTGGGGGTAGTTTCCATGTGCAATTCTCTAATTACTAAGGGTAATAATAATAATAATAACAATAATAAAGGTATATCTTAGCCATTTGTACTTATTTGAGAACTCTGTTCAGATCTGTAGACCATTTTTAAATTATGTCATGTGTTTTCATGATTCTTTGTTTTTCTGAGTTCTTCGTATAGTCTATATATAGTAGAAATTGCTCTTCTATCACTTTTATAGCTGGAAAAGTTTCTCTCTCATTCCTTTTCACATGATTAGTTGTTTCCTTTGCTGTACAGAAGATTTTTAGTGCAGTGAGGTCTCATTTGCTGATCGTTGACTAATTCAACAATTAGGTTTGTTGTAATTTGTTGATTAGTTTCTGAGTGAATGAAGTCCAATTTAGAAAGTAATTTCCTACCCTTATGTTTTGTACGGTGCTGCCTGTGCTTTCTTCTAATAGTTTCAGCACTTTGGGTTTCATGTTGAGAACTTTGATCCATTTGGAGTTTATTTTGTACAGGGTGGTATATGTTGGTCTAATTTATTCTACACATGGAGACCCAGTTTTCTCAGCACCATTTGTTGAAGATGTCTCTCTTCTCATGTATATTCTTGGTGTCTTTGTGAAATATCCGGTGGCTGAAATGGCATGCAGACACGTTTGGGTCTTCTATTTTCTTCCATTGATTTACATGTCTGTTTTTGTACCAATACCATGCTGTTTTATAATTAAGGCTGTGTACGACAGCTTGAAATCTAGTATGTATTAGTCACTTTTCTGTTGCTGTGATAGAAACACCATGACCAAGGAAACTTATAAAAGGAAGAGTTTATTTGAGCTTACGGTTCCAGGGGAATTACAGTCTGTCATGGCCGGGAGCATGGTGGCAGAGGTGGCTGGAACAGAAAGAGGAGTGCTCACATCTTCAAGTAGGCACAGGAAGTAGAGAGGGACCCAAGATATTGCAAGACTTAAGAACTCTCTAAACTTTCACCCAGTGACGTGCTTCCTCCAGCATGGCCACACCTTCTAAGACCTCCCAAAATGACACCACCAGCTAGGGACAAAATGTCTGAATACTTGGAGCTTATGGGGCACATTCTCATTCAAACCACATTTCACTTCCTGGCCCCCATAGGCTTACGACCATATAAAATGCAAAATGCAATTAGTCCAACCTTAAAAGTCCCCATAGTCTTTGCCAGTCTCAATACTATTCAAAAGTCTAGAGTCTAAAGTCTCTTCTGAGACTCAGGGCAGTCTCTTAACTGTAAGGCCCTATGAAGTCAAAAGACGAATTACATAGTCCTAACATACAGTGAAACCAAATACACATTCCCATTCCAAAAGGGAGGAATAGAGGCATAGTGAGGAAATACCAAACCAAAACAACACCAAAAACCAGCAGGGCAAACACCCAATTCAGTAGCTCCACGTCTGACTTCTGGGATTTTACCTCCAAAAGGCTTAGATGGCTCAGCCTCTCTAGTTTTGCTGTGTTAAATATAAATCTATCTCTTGGGCTGATACCACTCCCCGTATACAGCTCTTCTTGGTAGACGTCTCAGAGCTCTGGCATCATGAATGTCCTCTTGGGGTCTCCACTACCAGCTAGACTTCACCTTCACGCAATGGCCTATCAGGGCCTTCTTTATGCAGAGACGCCCTGCTGCACACTGCCTGGCTTCAGCAGCTCTCTGAAACCATGAAAGAATAACTGATGATCCCTCTACGCTTGCATTTTTTATGCCTGTAAATCCAGCCCCAGGGGAATGACACTGCCAAATTTGGCTACAAGTTTGGAATGGACCCCAGCCTGCTTCATCCATTTTCAAAGCTTTTTTCTTTAGTGGTTTTCTAGTAGAAAACCCCTGCACTATTTTCCTTTCAGAAGCTGGAGGCTTAACTGGGTGTGGTCATGCCCTGGAGGTACTCTCTCCTTGTTTAAGTATAAATGTCGTGGCTGATTTACTAGGGACCACATCCTTAAAGAAAAAAACTGACTCTCCCTCAAGTATTCGAGGCTAGTGAGCCCCTCCACACTCCATGCTAGAATGCTAGCTGACTTGATCTATGCAGATCTTGTTCAGGAAACCACAGCTGCTATAAGTTCTTGAGTGCAGTGGTCCTGTCACCTCCAGGAGATAGTGTTTGGCCCCAGTCCTCCCTGACCTCTGACCCTCACAGTCTTTCACTATGAAGACAAAGAATCAAGTCTATTCTTTTAATGGAGGACATTTGTGACTGTTCAGGTTATTTTTTTTCCATGTGCGTTACATGTCCATAGGAATAAACTTCAGTGATTGCCCATGTGTCTTTAGGATGGCAGATGTACAAAGGTAATAGGAGTAATTGCTTTAAAGATAAGATGGCAGCTTTAGAATAAAGTGACTCAACAGCTACATAATGACTCAGACAGCAAGGTAAGCCCAGTGGGTCTTCTACTCTAAAATAAAGACTTCTGAAATAGTTTGTTTCCAAATTTTGATAACGATTTGATCCATAACATTTATTTCTAAAATAAATGGTTAAATTTGTACAAATTGAAGGAAGCATGTTCAGAACAGACAGAACTGGTAGAATAGGTAGCCAGAGAAGATGGTGAAACGAGATTGTGCCAAGTAGATGAAAGTAATGCGTGAATGCTATCGGATATAGACTGCATTAGTCAGTTTCTATAAGGGTGCTAGGTAACAAATATCCCTGATACCTCTTCAAACAACAAAGACTTCTTTCTTGGACATTCAATCTGAAGGAACAGAATCCATTTATAGCTCTATAAGAGAGGAAAGAAGTGTACAAGAGACACTATACAATGACTTTTAGGGACTTCACTCTGATGTTCTGGCACACATCAGTTCTGTTGACATTCCTTTGGCTAAAACAGCCATAGGACCATGTGACACAGGAAAGGGAACTAAACTTTCCCAGGGAAGCTTTGCAAGACATATAAGGTAAGAGGTTAAAAGTAACTTAGAATAAAACAGCATTATGTATTTAACAGTAGAATAACTTGACCTGCTATTATTTTCACAAGAATAAAAAATGTCCAAAAACTAGAGTACAAGGTTTATTATAGTCCTGGAATTCACCTTTTGGTTTCTAAAATTCCTTCTGTTTCTAACTAGTCACCATTGGGCAATGATACCTAAGTCAGTGTCTGCAGTTTTAGGACTCATGTATCCTGATGTCTTGGCCATTGATTGAAAGGATGCTCCTAAATTCTTATCCTGAAAGTAAAGCCCTGATGTTTAAATATGTGGAGACAAGAGCTTTGGGAAGTGATTTGTTGATAAGGGTAGCATGCTCAAGAACAGGATTAGTGTCTGTGGAAGAGACTAAGAAGATGCCTTTGGCACTTTGACCATGTGATACTACAGTAAAAGACAACTATCTACAAATCAGGGGGTGGACCTCAGCAGACACCAAGGCTGCTAGAACCTTGACCTTACATTTGGTTCCAGTTTAAGAAGCCTAAGAAATAAGTCTGTAGGTTATTAGGTCATTCACTTGGGGATATTCTGTCACAGCAACCTGAAAGGCACAAAGCAGTTTTCATTTTCATAAGGTCTTTGAAATGTACTTCTTATTTGCCTCTAAAATAAGAGTTAAATTATGTTTATACTGATGACTCCTAATGTTAGAACATTTCAAACAAACTGCTGATTTCCCTCAGAACACTGAGAAGGGTCTTCAGTGTTGTGAACATAAGGTAGGATGAAAAGGTATAGGAAGAACCGTAATTAACAGCTAACTGGGTCTTGGAAGTAAGAAAGGGACATAGAGACAGCAGATCAATACCAGTGTGATATGGAGGGACAAAAGAAATGGCTGCGATTGAGTTTGTTTCAGGAAAGGTAAAGGCGTTTGTTACCATCAAATGCCTCTCTTCTTATACGGCCAATGAGACCAATAAGGGCCCAGTATCTTTATGGTCTGTCTTGATTGTACTGAATCTTGTATATCTGAAGAATGAGACCGCACTTTCCCTGATATTTAGGAAAACAGAGTAGAAACAGAGTAGAGCAATTGTCAAGGCCATGCCTTCTTAAATTTGACACAGTATCATGTGACCCAGTGGCAAATAATTCTGCTCAGTTAAAAGGTTTTTCCCCAAAAGTAGCTCCTCAAAAAACAAATAATACAAAATCATATATAATTTTCAATAAACTAAAGATAAAATATTTGACATGCCAAGTGGCATCTGATCAAAACTTTTTTTCTCTGAGATATTCTATTTTCAAAAATGCAAGAAACATCCCAGCAGCAACAATAAAAAAAAAAAAAAACCTATCTTGGTTTCTAACAATATCCTCCAATGAAAAGAACCAAAGCTTTGCAGTCATGGCTGCTTCTAGGACTTGGGTAGGAGAACACTAGATGAACCTTGAGTGACTATGAGCAACAGAGAATAAAGAAGCACCCTCATGTCTGTTATAGCCTAGATATGAAATGTGCCCCCTAAATCTCTTAGGTAGTGAGGTTTGGCAGGGGGTGTGGAATTTTATAGGAACTGGGACTTAGGTGGAGGAATAAGTCTCTGAGAATGATCTTTAGAGGTATCATGTCCCTAGCTCTTTCCTCTTTTACTCTCTGTGTCCTGTCCACGATGATGTGAACTGCTTTTCTCTGCCCCACCTTTCGAGCCCCCAGTGGACTCAACCTTCTGAAAGTATGAGCAGAGTAAAGCCTTCCTTAAGTTGTTCTCTATGGTGTTTGCATCATAGAAAGAATAGTTATCAATATACCCACTAAGCCGTTGCACTGATAGGCTAAAGGACTACAGCAGTCACCTAAAAGAGCTCCCAATAAAATCTGTGAGTCACAAAATAAATCAAGTAATATCAGATTGCAGCCCACGGTATAAAATAAGAAGCAAGTCCATAATGACATAATGAACAACTCAACAAACAGACAAGGAAAAGAAATGGATCTTCCATGCAGAGCTCCAAATGATTTATATAGATGCCCTGCTTGCAAAGAGCGTACCGACTCCTCTGGTACGGGCTGCTAATAGCTCCTTCCTTTCAGGAGTAGAAAGCACAGCATGGGGAGAAGGTAGGAAAAGAATAAAGAGTGGTGAGACATGGCAGGCATTTTATTAGATAGCTGATCACAGTCAATAACAATAGTCAAACGCCTTGAAGATATGTGATGTGATGGAAATGACATTTGACCTTTGTGTCTTCCTCCTCTATACTCTAAATCTCAATCTTATTAGAAGAATACCAGGCAAATTCAATGGTAGGACACACCACAAAACACCTGCCCTCAAAACTGTCGAAGCCATAAAAAGGTTTGGTAACAGTCACAACCAAGAGGAATGTAAGAAGACATGATATGTGGTGGTAAGATTTTTATCATCATCTACCTATGGGTTTACAATGTTATTAATACATGTCTATGAATAAACACTTCATACTTGCTTTACAGATTTTATCCCTTCATGTAAATTGTATCACAATGTATACATACACCTAAAACATCATTATATTGTTAAAAATTACATCTTCTCAGAGTCATCCTTGATGAGTACATGTGGTTTTGGCTATTGTGGGATTTTTTTTGTATTAAACATTGTTTCTACATTAAAACAACACTGTACACATTGCATTTGTACACATCTCCTTGGTCATTTAAATGAGAGTTTTCTATGCAGCCCCAACATTCCTAGAAAGTGATAATTTCCCAGAATAGGTATGCCAATAATGGGCTTGTTAAGTGAACGTGATATAGATATATAAAACCAATATCATCTAATATGATTATTTACCTCCTATTCGATTGTTCTTTCTGAGTGACTTCTGACTCTCTGTAGAATGGTCTTCCATACTCAAAGTTTAAGTTAAATCATTACAAAGCAGTTTATAAAGAGCTTGACACAAAAATTTGATCCGAAAACAGTTTCATCAAAGGAACTCAGCAATGGAATGGCTTAAACAGCAGCATCTTCACTTGAGTAAGTACATACACATCCTTCATAGCTTATAACTCTGAAGTGTTATGTCTCATGAAATTAAGCATTATTTATTTTTAAGTAGTTGTTAACTGTGTAAATGTACAATTACACAATGGAGCTCTACTCAGCCATAAAAAAGATGAAATAATAAAATTTGCAGGTAAATGGACCAAACTAGAAAGTGTTATACTAAGTGAAGTAATACAGACTCAAAAACCAAAAGATGTATGTTTTTCCTCATATGTGGATCCTAGCACCAAATCCTTATATGTGGGTATGTATCCAGGATAATGAAAAGGAACCAGGGAGGTAAAGGGAAAGAAGGAATCTGAGAGAGAATAACAGTAGGAGACAGGTGTTACTAAGGGAGAAATGGATAAAATGGGGGTATTTAAATGGGAGGGGGAGGGAAGGTTATAGAAGGAACTTTGGGAATAAAGGGACAGAAGGCACTCAAGAGAGCTAGTACCACAAGGGAGAAATGGGGGAAAAGGTAGCATGTTAGAGAGAGAGAGGAGAGAGATACATAATGCCTAGTTAGCATAAAAAAACTAGAGAAAATCATATTAGTCCAACAACCTAATAACAAATTATATATACAATATCTCTAAATGAGTCCATGTGTATAGATAAGGGCTACATAATAAGAAACAGTGCCAGACAGGAGAAACATTCCTTTGAGTTGTTGGCCAGGGTGGTCCAAGAGACTCCCAAAATTATACAAGTTTTGTCACAGCCCTTGATTGCCTTCAAGAACTTGAAGGTAAGACCCTACTTCTGAAGACAGAACATACTTCAAACAGGATTTGGAGCAATGGAGCTGGAACTGACTTGGAAGCCACTTCCCCTGAAGGCTAGCTATTATAGCTCTGGAAAGCACTGCACAAGGTGCTAAGGGAAAATATCAATTGATAGTCCAACACCAGCCTCAGGACCAAATAGCTACATCAATGGCCTGCATAGCATATGACATTGGTGCAGTAGTGGCACTTTTATCTTGGGGGAAATCAACAACTCCCTAATTAGACTAAAAGCCCACTCAATTGGAGGAAACTCATGTGTGGTACTGTAAACATAGCCAAATACACATGGCTGGAGAGGTCATAGATCTTAGAGAAAACCCCAAGACTGTCACATCCCTAGACTAATGTAATTTCTTACTATGTGCAAAATACGTATCCTTATATTTACAGACAAATATCCCAGTCACCACTTATCAAAGAAGCTTCTTTGGCACTAGATGGAGACTATTACAGAGTATCACAACTGGTCACACACAGATATTGTCTGTGAATTGCCCAAGTCTAAGTGGCACATCTACAATGCAACCTCTATACCTAAGGCTCATGGAACATATAACAAGGGGTAAAGAAGAAAACAATGACTATCTCAGTTCTCATTAATGAAGCTCCCTCATGTAACAGAGGGCCAGGGACACAAAAGGTCACAAATGGCCAAAGTGTAGTGACTAAGAGTCTGCGGAATGCTGGTCCTTGGACAGAACTCTTATATTAAACTGCACCCACCAGGGCTCAGGGACCATTGCGAAAGAGGGGGTAGAAAGACTGAAAGAACCAGGGAGGAGGTGCATGACCATATGGAAATAGAGTCCTACAAGCTCCTGGGACCCTGCTTATATGAACCTACAGCAATGGTGTCGGCATGCACAGGACCCATGCAAACTCAAACAGACAAAAACCCAGCATAGAACTGGGGAAATGAACAGCAGACACCAATCTTAGCTGAAGAAATATTGGCAACTGATTATTTTTGGGTGAGGAAGAGCTGATCTTCCTAAAGGGAAAGACTCTAGGTAGGCTGACTAGACCTCGGTAGATGAACTTGCACTGAGGAACGTCTGGGGACATTAACTTGACACAATAAGCCTTAAGACAAATGACAGAATGTATGAATTACAGTGGGGGGGTATGGGAGGGTGCCAGTGGGAAAGGGGTTATAAAGATGATTAAGATTGATTGAGATGTTCTGTAGGAAATACACAAAAATCCAATAAAAAGTAATAAAGAAGAAGTAATAATTAATAGACGTATTAGTAAATAGTTAACAGAACTTGGAACCGAAGAGAAATGAAAATCTTAAAGTCAAACTTTTTCTATCCTCAGGATCACAAATGTGGCAAGACAAACATGGCAAGGGGATGGAGGCTCTAATTAAAGCCAGGTTCACCAGAAGCAGTCCTGGGAGGGCTGTCAATGCAGACTTGTCTTCCTTGCCACCACCAACCTCCCATCTATCTTGCCCTCTACACCTGCTTACCCACCAATGTCTCAGATAAGAAGAGATAAAATGAAAATAAAGAACAACTCAGTGCAACTTTTAATATTATCTTGTTTCAAATAAAAGCAAATTCTCTCCCTCTTCCTTTTGACCCCCACCCCACAATGCCTTACTGTCCTTCTCACTTTCCCCTCTGTGCTTAAAATGAAAAGTGTGGGACAGAGAACAGCAGGTGGGGAGCATGCTGGGCTGGGTGATTAGTCCACACTCATGTCTGGCTATGACTGGAGGGTGGATACAGTCCTTTCTCTCACCTCTTTTCTGTCCCTGTAGAGTGCTGACACATTGCCTCACTCCTTTTAAGCCACCAGCCTTCTTCCCCCATTTCTAGGGGCTCAGCCACAAGTGATGCTTGCTGGGTCTCCTCTCCCTACATCTATTCTTTTGCTTTGTTGCAGCAAGAGACAACCTGGGTACAGCTGATTTTTAAACAGGAACTTCTAAGTAATTTGCCAATAGCACTGAGTCCTAGCAGTGTAATCTTAGTGCAAATCATCACTTTAGCTCAGAAGAAACAGTCCCACAGTCAGCGCACAGAAGCTACCATCTCCCACACGCCGAAAGTAAGATTCAAAAGGTCATTTGAGAGCAAATGGCTTTGTCAATACTGGGCTTAGTATCACTGCCATGGCTGCATTCTGCTCTCTTATTGTAAAGCACAAATAGGGTTTGTAAAAATGCTTAGGTGGATGGAGGTTAACATTTTTCAGAACTGTAATGAAATTCCTAAACTTGCTTTTCTCAAGGTAAAATAGGGGCACTTGACCACAAAGGAATAGCCTCTTGGAAAAATAGCTTCTTGATTCTGCAAACACTAATGGGGAAAGGCAGAAAATTAGAGGATTTATTTTAGCATGTCCAGATCGCTGAAACAACACCACTCAACTTTTATGTCACACATGCCATGCTCTGAAACCCCATCCTCTCCCCAGTAAGATTATTGCCATGTGTATTAACTTCTAGGAATGTTGCAATGAATTAGCACAAACTGGGTAGCTTAAAATAATAGCTCAGTAGTAGGTCAGAAGTCCCAAATCAAGGAGTTCATAGGGTTCATTCCTTCTGGGGATTCTGAGGGGGAAAAGCCCCACTCTTCTTTCCCAGCTTTTGAGGTTATCAATAATGTTCCCAGGGCAGGAGCTACATTATCTCTGTCTCTGTCTCTATCTTCACATTGCTGTCTTCTCTTCTTACAATGGCACCTGCCACTGATTTAGCACCTCACTAAACCTAGGGTTATTTGATCCTGGGATCCTTAGCTAATCATGTCTGCAAATCCATTATCGCTAAAGTAGAACATGTTCTTAGGTGGATATGAATTTGCAGCAGACTAATGAACCTATTATACTAAGCAAATCTGTGAGAAACTTCTGTACCATTTCCTGATCCTCTCTGGGGGCCAGTGGCATTTCATAAAAGTTCTCTACATATTTTCCTCCTGCAATTCTGAGACTGTAAATGGATGCCTTCCGTACAATGGTATCATTTCTGCCATTGGTGTTCAGAATGCCAAGCCCAGGAGGGAGCTGATATGTAGACCAGTTCATGCGTAACTGTAGGAAAGCATCAGGTCTAATTAACATTCATAATGGGCTACAAGAAAGGAAACGTGTCATGTCACTTTTCCTTTTTTTTTCCTCAATAAATTATTTTTAAAATTATTTATTTAATAACCATATAATTAGAATAAGCATTTCATTACAACAGAATTGACATATTCAATAACAGTTTCCAGAGCTAAGATGCATCCCTTTCAAAACCGGCTGTAAATTTTTAGGTTTACATTGAATTGATACACTTATACAATATTATACTCTGTATAACTCCTATAAGACATAAAATTAAATGAGGTTTTAAACTTTAAAAAGATCTCCATTTCATTATTAAAATACAGTTTCATACAGAAAAAATCATTTTTAATACAAATTGACACTACGATGCACATATGTTTCCAGTCTCTATATATCTGATTATTACTAGTTACAGTTGGTTACTTTCTGAGCTCCTTGGCATCTGAGCATAGATATAATGTCATCTGGTAGATTGCAATGGTAATGTTTTTCACATCTATTAATCATTAAGGAGAAAATTTTTGGAATTATTTATTTTTCTTTTTTATTTATTTATTTACCCACTTCCCAGGTAGCACCCTCCCATAGCCTCCCTCCACCCACTAGAGCCCTTATATTCTGATATCCCTGCTACTGTCTGCTGTGTTGTCAGTACTCCCAGCCATACCCCACTACTTGCCCTTCTGGTGAATCTAGCCAGCCTATCTAGAGGTCTTTGTTTTAGGATGGCCAGTTGTTCCTCATCTAGCGGTAATCAGTTGTCAAT
>NW_008358517.1:4923811-4924877 GCF_000622305.1 Nannospalax galili
CCTCTGTGTTGACCCTCCTCTTTATAGACTGGACACTGGTTCAAGTCCATCTGGTGGGGTCTCCTCAGCCTCCTTGATCAAGAGGACAGGTGACCCCACCACCATTATATGACATTTTGAGAGATGCTCATAGTCCTCTGGAATTAATCAATCTAGGAGGGCAAGGAGCAAAAACTGTCCTTTATGTCCCTCTGACCAAATTATTATAGACCTCAAAGTATGTCTGTTAAACACCCAAGAAGGTTAATTCTTCCAGTCTGGTATTTTTAATTACTCTGTGTCAAGTAGAAAAATCTTGGGCAAAGATCAGTTGTTCTCAGATAAACCTTACATAGACAAATATTTCTTGATCTGCTAGGTATAATTTGTCAATTAGGTTGTAGGAGTGATATGGTTCCCTCTGGTTTTCAAAACTAACTAGGCATGGTTTATCTCTCACATTGTCTCACCCCTCCATCATGGTTTTCCCATTTAAGGTGCCCTCATTTCCCCCCTTTCTCCCTTACTAATACCCTCTCCTATGGTCCTACCTCTCTTGAGCTCCTTCTTTCCCTTTATCCCCTAGGTTCCTTGTATACCCTTCCCTCCCCCCTCCCTTAAACTAACCCAATTTTAATCCATATCTCCCTTATTAAGGCCTGTTTCCTACTGTTCTTTTCTTTCAGGTTCTTTCTTTTCCTTTACCTCCCTGTTTCCTTTCCATTATCCTGGTTCTGGTAGTTTATCTGGTTGCATACTTATTTATCAGAGTCTGGTTCTAGGATCCACATATGAGGGAGAACATATGTCGATTTGTTTCTGAGTCTGTGTTACTTCACTTAGTATAACAGTTTCTAGTTCCGTCCATTTACCTGAAATTTTCATGATTTCATCTTTCTTTACTGCTCAGTAAAACTCCATCCTATAAATGAACCACATTTTCATTATCCACTCATCTGTTGAAGGGCACTTAGGTTGCTTCCATCTCTTAGCTATTGTGAAAAGAGCAGAAACAACATGGATGTACAAATGTCTCTGTAATAGGATGAGTTCTTTGGGTATAAGCCAAGTAGTGGTATAAATGGGT
>NW_008358517.1:4925264-4926679 GCF_000622305.1 Nannospalax galili
TGTCCAATTTAGAAAATCCTTTCCTACACCTATATCATGTAGTTACTGCCAATATTTTCTTCTAATAGTTTCAGGGTTTCCAGGTTCACATTGAGGTCTTTGATCCATTTGGAGTTGACTTTTTTGTAAGGCAAAAGATAAGGATCTAGTTTCATGCTTCTACAGGTGGAGATCAGTTTTGCCAGCACCCTTTGTTGAAGATGCTGTCTTTCCTCCATTGTGTGTTCTTGGCACCTTTGTCAAATATCAGGTGGCTGAAATTGCGTGTGCTCAAGTTTGGATCTTCAGTGATGTTCCATTGATCTATGTGTCTGTTTTTGCATCAGTAACATGCTGTTTTTATGGCTATGGCTCTGTAGTATAGTTTAAGATCTGATATAGTAATCCCCCCAGTGTTGCTCTTTGTGCTCATGGTTGCTTTGGTTCTCTGGGGTCTTTTGTGCCTCCATATGAATTTAAGGGTGAATTTTTCTAATTCTGTGAAGTATGTCATGGGGATTTTGATTGGGATTGCGTTGAATCTATATATTGCTTTTGGTAGGATGGTCATTGTCACAATATTAATTCTTCCAATCCATGAGTGTGGGAGGTCCTTCCATCTTCTGATGTCTTCCTCAATTTCTTCCTTTAAAGATTTAAAATTTTCATTGTAGTGCTCTTTAATGTCTTTGGTTAGGTTTACTCTGAAAATTTTTTTTTTCAGCTATTGTGGAGTGTTTCCATGTGCTTGTTCTCTGATTGCTTGTTGTTGGTATATAGAAAGGCTATAGACTTTTGTAGGTTAATTTTGTAACCTGCCACTTTACTGAATGTGTTAATAATTTCTAGGAGTTTGAGCGTGGAATTTTTGGCGTCCCTTAGATATATTATCATATCATCTGCAAAAAGGGATAATTTGAGCTCTTCTTTTCCAATTGTTACTCCTTTAATTTCCTGCTCTTGTCTTATTGCTCTTGCAAGAGTTTCAAGTACTATGTTAAAGAGAAGTGGGGATAGTGGGCAGCCTTGTCTTGGTCCTGATTTCAATGGGAATGCTTACAGTTTTTCTCCATTTACAATGATGTTGGCTGTGGGTTTGTTATATGTGGCTTTAATTATGTTGAGGTATGTTCCCTCTAGTCCAATTCCCTCTAGGACTTAGAACATAAATGCATGCTGAATTTTGTCAAAGGCCTTCTCTGCATCTTTCGAGATGATCATGTGATTCTTGTCTTTGAGCCCATTTATGTGATTTATGACGTTTATTGACTTACGTATATTGAACCATCCCTGCATCTCTGGGATAAAGCCGACTTGATCATGGTGGATGATCTTTTTGACTTGTGTCTGTATGTGGTTTGCAAGTATCTTGTTGAGAATTTTTGCATCTATGTTCATTAAGGATATGGGTCTATAGTTTTCTTTTTTGGTTGTAT
>NW_008358517.1:4926759-4929619 GCF_000622305.1 Nannospalax galili
AAATTAAGTAGTATTGGATGCAGATCTTCTTTAAATGTCTGATAGAATTCTGCTGTAAATCCATCTGGTCCTGGACTTTTTTTAGTCGGGAGGTTTAGTATTACTGTTTCAATTTCTTTTCGTGTTATGGGTCTGTTTAAACTGTTAATCTCTTCTTGGTTTAGTCTTGGTGGTCCCCATGCCTTTAGATATCCATCCATTTCTTTTAAGTTTTCAAATTTAGTAGCATATAGGTTTTTAAAGTATTCCCTTATAGTGTTCTGTATCTTTCTGGTGTCTGTTGTGATGTTTCCCCTTTCATCTGTGATTTTGTTGATTTGGAGGTGCTCTTTCTTTCTTTTGGTTAACTGGGCTAGTGGTCTGTCAATCTTGTTTATCTTTTCAAAGAACCAGCTCTCGGAGTTGTTGATTCTTTGTATTGTTTTATTTTTTTCAATTTCATTAATTTCTGCTCTGATTTTTGTTATTTCTTCTTGTTTGCTGGGTTTGGGTTTCATTTGCTGTTGCTTTTCAAGTGTGTTGAGTTGCAATGTTAAGTCATTTATTTGTGTTCTTTCTGATTTTTTGATGTAGGCACTTAGAGCTGTAAACTTCCCTCTAAGGCCGCTTTCAGTGGGTCCCAGAGGTTTTGTCGTGTTGTATTGTCCTTTTCATTTAATTCCAGGAATACTTTTATTTCTTTCTTAATTTCTCTTTTGACCCATTCATCATTCAGGAGTGTGTTGTTTAATCTCTGTGTGTTCATGTGGTGATTAGTGCTTCTTCGGGTGTTGATTGTAAGCTTTATTGCACTGTGGTCTGAAAATAATGCATGGAATTATTTCAATCTTTTTGGATTTGTTGAGGTTTGTTTTGTGCCCCAGTATATGGTCAATTTTGGAGACGGTTCCATGGGGTGCTGAGTAGAAAGTATGACCTTTGGCGCTTGGGTGGAATACTCGGTACATGTCTGTTAAGTCCATTTGATATATGGTATTAATTCAGATGTTGCTCTGTTAACTTTCTTCTCTGTTGACCTATCTAATGGAGACAGTGGGGTATTGAAGTCACCTACTATTAATGAGTTGGGGTTAATCTGGGTCTTGAAGTCCTGTAGTATTTTTTTTATGAAGTTGGATGCACCAGAATTTGGTGAATACATGTTCATGATTGTAATATCTTCTTGATTGTTCCTTTGATCAGAATGAAGTTACCCTCCTTTTCTCTTCTGATTAGTTTTACTTTAAAGTCTATTTTGTCAGATATTAGAATTGCTATGCCTGCTTTTTTCTTAGTGCCATTTTCTTGGTATTTTTTTTCCATCTTTTCACTTTGAGATAGTGTCTGACCTTGGAAGTGAGATGAGTTTCTTGCAGACAACAAAAGATGGGTTTTGTTTTTTAATCCATTCACATAGTCTGTGTCTTTTGACTGGGGAGTTCAGTTCAGCAATATTTAAAGTTATTAATGAAAGATGAGTATTGAATCCTGTCATTTTTATTTCTGTTTACATTCTTGATATAGCTGTACCTTTCTGCAGTTATACCTTCATTGGATTTCTTTCCACAGTCCCTTGTGTATAGTCATTCCTTTCTTCAGCTCTTTGTATTGCTTCCAGAACTCTCTGAAGGGCTGGTTTTGTGAACATGAATTCCTTCAGCCTATTTATGTCACGAAAGACTTTTCTTTCCCCTTCAACTATAAAAGACATTTTGGCTGTGTATAGTAATCTGGGTTGGCATCTGTGGTCATTTAAAACTGGGAATTCTTCTGGCTTTCATAGTTTGCATTGAAAAGTCAGCTGTGATCCTAATGGGTTTTCCTTTATATGTGACTTGTTATTTCTCTTTTGCAGCTTTCAGAATTGTCTCTTTGTTTTGTACATGTAGTATTTTTACTATGATGTGCCGTGGAGAATTTCTTTTCTTGTCCTGTCTGTTTGGTGTTCTATATGCTTCTTCTATTTGTATGGGCATGTCTTTCTTTAATTTTGGGAAATTTTCTTCCATGATTGCTTCTGGGCCTGGCCCTGCCCTCACCTCTCTCTGCTTCCCTGCAGCAGGCCTCTCTCCTATCCTCAGGCCTCTCTCCAGGATAAGTCCATTGTGCCCTCAGTGCCTTGATTACCCCAGCCTCATTCACCCTCCCATCTCCACCCTTGTTCTTTCCTCCAAGTTTGGGCCCTGCCCCATTCCTTGTCTTGGGGTCCCAGATACCTGGGGAACCAATACTGCTCTCTGATCCTTTTCATCCAGACCAACTTAGTGCCTTCTCTGGGCCCCAGGAGCACTGCTTCTGGGCCTGGCCCCACCCTCAACTCCCTCTGCTTCCCTGGGCCTGCACCACCCTCCAGCCTCTTTCTGGGACACTGGGGCTGACCTTTCTTCTTCCTGATCCTTTGCATCCAGACCAACCCAGCTCCTCAGTGCAGTCCCGAGGAGGCCTTGGGGACTCTTCCTGCCCCATCTGCCTTTGCATCTCTCAGTGGCATGGCCACCAGCTTCCCTAGACCAGCATCTTTCCTGGGCCAGGCTCCCAGGCCGGTCCAACCCCCAAATTCCTGAGGCCAAAATTGTTCCTGGAGGGACCCAGACCATAGGAGAAAGCCAGAAAACATCTGACCCTTACCTGAATTAGGCCTCTGTGGGAACTCCTGAAGACAAAAGCAATCCAGCCACTCCAATATAAAATCAAAAGAGAGAAGCAGAAGCTTAGATGGACCAGTTTTTCATGCCCCAAAAGTAAACCACAAAGACACACAAAGTTCATAAAAAAAAGAAGCAGACCTAAATTTGAAGGCCTGGGTCTCACACAAGAATCAGAAACTACAAATGAAATTCACATGCCAAAATCACAGAGAAAAAATAATAATATGAAAAAC
>NW_008358517.1:4929906-4937406 GCF_000622305.1 Nannospalax galili
AATACTCAGGCTGAAATGAAGAAGGAAGTGAAACACTCAGTAAGCCAATTAGAAAAGACAGGAGAAAGCCTCGACAACAGGATGAATGAAATGGAAAACAGAGTATCAAGACTGGAAGATAAAGTGAACGAACTAGACCACTTAAGCAAAGATTATGAAAAATTTAAGAAATCACAAGAATGGAATATGCAGGAATTCTGTGACACCATAAAAAGACCAAACTTATGATTCATAGGCATACAGAAGGAGAAGAATCCCAAGATAATGGCAGGGACCACATCACCTTTCTTTATAAGGACAATGATTCTTGTATATCCCTAAATCAGCTCAGTCACACAGTTCTCCATCTATGTCCCTCACTGTCATTAATACTCTATCAACATCCCACACCTTCATTATCTTTATTATATGACCCCCCACTTCTGAACTGAAACTCCTTCCTTAAGGACTCTGATTCTCCCATACACTACTCATATGGTGCAGGTTTTCTTGTACATACTACATGCTACTTAGTCTGGAGGTGAGACTGGCTCCTAATCAATGCTTGTCAACAGCATTGATTCTATTCTCTCATTCTTCAAAATCTCTACCTCTCTCACCATAATCCATCACATTGTATCTTTCTGAGTTGTAGTCATCAGTGACATCTGGTTACATCTTCATGCACTGAAAATTTTATTCCCAGATTCATGGTCTTTTATCAATATTTCCCGATGATGCCAATGTTCATAATCTACCACTTTCATCTGACTTGCATTGATCGTTTCCTCAACTCACCACAGCTGCTCCCCTAGACTAGTATGATAACTCAGGAATAAAAAGTAAATCACAATTACAAACAATATGTGCAATTCAAAATGTTACAGTAGCCACATTAAAAAGTATAAAGAAACAGAGCTGGAGAGATCACTCAGTGATTCAGAGCACTTACTGCTCTTCCAGAGGACCCACGTTCAATTTCTAGGAACCAGACTTACAACTGCTTGTAACTGTAGCCCCTGGGAGATCTGATGCCTCTGTTTTTCACAGGCACTTGCACTCATGTGCACATACCCCACACAGATACACATATACATACAGTTACAAATAAACAAATAAATAATACCTAAAACGTAAAAAGAAACAAATTAATTTTAATATTATTTTATTTGGCCTGTTATACACAAAACATGATCACCTTGACATGGGATAAACATATAGGTATTAGTGCCATATTTTGCATCTTTTTCATATCACATATTTGAACTTCTTTATGTGTGTTTTATTTGCAAAAAGTCTCACTTCAAAATAACCATACCTCGGTCCTCAGTAGCTACATAAGGGTAGTGACTACAACATCATATAACTCAGCTCCAAATAAGGGCTATACTCTAGATCTCAAATAATTGGTATCTGAACACTGCCATCATCTTGATTTTGAGGATCGTACAACTGGACACTGGGTTGTAAATTCTGAGTTCACTGCTTAGAACTCCCATTCCTAGTGTTAGTGTACCTAGGAAGACCTCCCTTATTCATTTAATGTCCATATTTTCTCCTTGTGAAGCTTATGCAGCTATACTCCACCGATGATTACAACTCCCCTATAAGTAGCCTCATTCTGTCCATCCTGCCTTTTTTGTACTTGACCAATAAAATCTCATGCCAAGTGAGACTCAACCCCTGAACTGTTTCACATCTGTACCCATAGCTGACTATGGCTGGAGCAAAGCCATGACTACAAGAGTCTCAGATGGGACCCTAGAATTGCCTGGAAATACACTGTACTGCGTTTCCCTATTGACCGACTTCTCCCATTCTCTGAGACAGCTGTTGGCCTTTCCTCTCTTCTCAAACTGATGGTCCTAGTCCCATTTCAGTTAGAAAATACACAGAAGCTCTGAGCGCAGAGTAAGTTCGCGTTGCCAGGCACATCCGTCAGTCGCTAGACTGACGTTTCTGCCTGTTCTGTTGACATGATGGATAGTACACGCTCTTATCTCACACAGCCTCCCTTCCTATGCTGGATTCCAGCCTGGCACAGTTTCAAGGACTTCTGTATTATTTCCTCTTTCCCCTGCACTATCAATTGCTACTTCTTCATTGCATGTAGCTCAACAGCACACAGAAAGTCTGTAACATTCACATGTTAAAGAAAGAGTGGCTGAAGAGATGGCTCAGCAGTTAAGAGCACTGACTGCTCTTGCAGAGGACCCAGGTTTGATTCCCAGCACCCTCATGGTGGCTATGAACTGTCCTTAACTACAGTTCCAGGGGAATCCAAAGCCCTCTTCTGACCGCATTGCACGACATGGTTGCACTCACATACATGCAGGCAATACACTCATACACATAAAATAAAAATAATAAATAAAATGTTAAAAAAAGAAAGAATCCTCCCTTGACATTTGGATGTCCTCCAGGAACTGCCTTACCTCTTCACTTCCCTTTAAACAAAAGTTATGTAAGGAGCTGCCTGTATTTGCTCTGTATCTACTCTTCTGTCCAGATTTCCATTTTCATGCCCTCCTTCTCTTGTTAAAGTAACCAATGGCTCGTGTCTTTCTAGAGCCACTGTATAATTGTCCATCTCATTTTACTTGAACTTTTAGCCTATTTGACACAGCTGTTCCTTCTTGGCACATTTTACTTGCCTTCTACATCTCAACTTTCTCCAGATTTCCCCGTTTCCTCATCTGATTCTCCTTTGTTCTCTTTATGAATGTATTTTCTCTTAATGCTGGAATAAATTACTTAATACTCAGGTCTATATTGATCTAATGGGCTCTTAGGACTTCAAATTTTCTAACACTGGATGTTTTCAACATTCACACCTCTCTGAGTACTCACTCAAGGCTAGACACTTAAAACAGACCATCTTACCCATACCTCATCCTTGAAGTCTGAACAGTATTGTGAATGTAACATTTTAAACTCAAACTTTGGGCTCTGCTTTTGCCAACCTTTTCTTTCGTTAGTGATTCATGGGAGAAATCTGGGATTTTACTTCTGATTCCTTGTTTGTCTTGTGTTCTGGGTGTATTTTGATCACGACTGGCACCACTTATTGGTACCTCTATTCATGTGCTTGCTCTTTCTGTATCCTCATCTAGAATTTTAGTTAGAGGAATAATAGACTCAGTCTGTTTTGTTTACTGGTATATCCTTAGACCTAGAGTGATGCATCTACTTTTAATATAATAGGTGCTGAGGAAGTATTTACTGAACAGATGAGTGAGTGTATAGCCTGTTTCCTCACAATGTTCTATTATATTATGAATTATCACAATGTACTTTATGTAATTTATGTGTCATATTTCATAAACTACAATTTTGCTCTCATGAAGGTATCAAGTAAGGCAGACATTACTTTTTGCTTCAATGCAATATAAAAATTTAATTTTTGTTATATAGCCTTCAGCTATACACATGGACTTATGTAGAGATATAGAGCTTATGTGCCCACACTGGGAGTCAAACCTGGGCCTACTGGGTGAAAACCAGAAATCCTAACTGCTAGACCATGTGGGAGACATAACCGTGGGGCTACATAACAAGAAACAGCCAGAAAGGAGAAAGATTCCTTTTAGCTGTTGGCCGGGGTAGTCCAAGAGACAACCAAAATTATATAGGCTATTGTCACAGCCCTGATTGCCTCCAAGAACTTGAAGGTAAGACCCTATTGTTGAAGACAGGATGTACTTTGGACATAGGATTTGGAGCAATGGAACTGTATCAGACCTGGAAGCCACCTCCCTTGAAGGCTAGCCCTCATAGCTTTGGAGAGTACTATGCAAAGCTGGTAAGGGAGAACATCAGTCGATGGTCCATCCCCACCTTCAAGGCCTAAAAACCACATCAATGGCTGATACAGAAAATTACATTGGTGCAGTCCTGGCACTTTTATCTTGGGGGTACAGTCCTGGTACTTTTTAAAATAATTTTTTTATTTATTATTTTTATTTTATGTGTATGAGTGTATTGCCTGAATGTATGTGAGTGCACCTGTGTCATGCAATGCTGCGGAGGTCAGGAGAAGGCTTCAGATTTCCCTGGAACTGGAGTCAAGGACGGTTCATAGCCACCATGTGGGTGCTGGGAATCGAACCGGGGTCCTCTGCAAGAGCAGTCAGTGCTCTTAACCACTGATCCATCTTACCAGCCCCCATATACAGAGATTGTGAATTTCCCAAGCCTAAGTGACACATCTATGATGCAACCTCTACACCTAAGACTCACAGAACATAGAATAGGGGATGAAGAGAACACTGATGCATCTCTGAATTCTCATCAATGAAGCTCCCTCATGCAACAGAGGACCAGGAACACAAAAAGTCACAAATGGCCAAAATGTAGAGAATAAGAGTCTATAGTGTGGGTCCTTGGACAGGACTCCTATATTAAAATGCACTCACCTGGGGCTCAGGGACCATTTCAGAATTGGGGGTGGAAGATTGTAAGAGGAAGGGAGGAGGTACATGGTCATTTGTAAATAGAGTCCTACAGGCTCCTGGGGCCCTCCTCATAAAGCAATGGTGTCGGCATGCACAAGACCCATGCAAACTCAAGCAGACAAAAACCCAGCACAAAACTGTGGAAATGGGCAGTAGGTCCCAATCTTATGTGAAGAATTATTGGCAGCTGATTACTGCTGGGCGAGGAAGAGCTGATCTTGAATGGAGGGACTCTAGATAGGCTGACTAGATCTCAGTGGATGAACTTGCATTGAGGGACATCTGGGGACACTATCTTGATTTGATAGGCCTTAACACAAATGACAGAATGTATGAAATTAAGTGGGGGGGGGCTATGGGAAGGTGCCAGTGGAGAAGAGGGTATAAAATTGATTAAAATAGTCTTATGAAATACACAAAAATTCAATAAAGAATTTAAATATGAATAAAAAACAAATTTAATTCTTCCCATTAATGCTGTTTATGTAACCATATTCATGTTTTGGTGTCTGACCCAAAAAGAATAATATACTTGTGATAGTCTGCATCAAAAATTATTTGAAGTAATATTTTTTCATTTTACTATTTGTCTTACTTAGCTTCTCCACTGCTGTAACAATACTGTGACCAGTACCAACTTGCATCAGAAAGAGTTTATTTGACTTAGAAGCACAGTCCATCATCAAGGGAAGCCAAGACAAGAACTCAGGGCAGAAACTTAACACAGACCAAGGAGGAACGCTGCTTATGGGCTTGCTCCCCTGGCCTGTGGTCAGTCCGCTTTCTTATACAGTACAGGACAACCTTCCCAGAGGTGGTACCATACGCTCAACAATCAAGAAAATGCCCCACAGACATCGCCACAGGTCAGTCCAGTGGAGGCAGTTCCCCAATTGAGGCGCCCTCTACCCAGGGGTGTCAAGTTGACAACCAAGGCTATCCAGCACCCTACTTGACCTTATGGAGCAGCTAATAATTATAGTTAAATGGGAACAGTGTGTTCGAGACAGGAAAAATTGCATCTACAGAGAAAAAAAACCACTCAATAGTCAAGAAAGAGCAAATTTCAAGGTTACCATGATTAAGAGAGAGTTTAGCATGGTTGAAAAGGAAAGGTGGGCACATGATTGGAGAAAAAGCAAGTCATAAATGGTGGAGATTATTTCATAAAGTGTTCAGATGGGAGACCAATGGGTAATAAGGAGCTATATAGGCTTCTTGAGGAGTAGCAGTGAAATGCTAGGCTCGGTGTTGAGACCCACGGCCTGAAGATGATGCACACAGGGAGCTAATGGATCAGGAATGAATGCAGGGACTCATGTTTTGACCTAGATATCTTGCGAAGTTGTCTGGATAATGACTTTGGATTTCTTATTTATACATGTGAGAATTTTTACCTTCTTTAAACTATGAAAGAGAATTTGATATATTTTTGAAAGAAGCTAATGCAGCCCTGTTCCTTCTTGACTTCATTTGAGCAAATAGTAGAATTTCCTGGGCAGACAGAAGGAAAGCTAAGCAATTTATCACAGTCGAATTTATTCTGAAGGCAGAAAAAGTGAGCCAAAGAGAAAAGCACATTAATAACCTGCCTTTTTGTGAAGTAGGATCTAAGTGATATTTTTTGAAAAGAATATGAGTAACAGTCTCTTCATGTTGTGCTCAAATTCACTTTTTGCCATTTTAGACAGATTCTCTGAAATATTTCTATGTGAAGTTATATGATTGCCCAAGATTCACTTTAAAATTTCTGGGGGCCTAGGGTGGTGGTGGTGGTTACAGATGAGGGAAAATTGCCTAAGCAAGAAATTTATCAAGTTATTGTTTGTTGGAGGGTTTTTATGCTTAAAGTATATAAACAATAACAACAAATAACTAGGAATTAAGATGAGTTTTCATGATGCTTTAAAGTACATAAGCAAGAAAAAAATTAAGCATTTAAAATTCCCCAAAGACAAGCAAATTCTACTTACAGTTTCTCATATTGATTTCCTGGGTCCTCACCCCTCAAGATGTGAACAAGGAGCTCACATCGCCTTGAGGTCATAGGTCTCAAACCCCATGTTTATCATGTCCCTGCTGCCCCTCAAGAAGCCTATACAGCCCCTTATTGTACAGTGGTCTCCCATACAAATGCTTTATGAAATGATCTCTGCCACGTGTGACTTGTATTTTCTCCATTCATGTTCCCACCTCTCCCTTTCAGCCACGCTAAACTCTTAATCATGGTAACTGTGCAATTTGCTCTTTCTTGGCTGTTGATTAGCTTTTTCTGAGAGAAGCTAATTTCCAGTCTGTAAAGGCTACTCTTTTCATTATTTCTTTGACATAACCTGGCTTGACTGTTCCTCTGTGGAGCTCTCCTGATACCATGAGGACCAATGGCTTCTCTTCTCCATCTCTTGCCTAGGTGGGAGGGGAATATTCATCTCTAGGCTTGCTGTCATTTATTCCAGCAAAGCCTTATGGGCCACCATAAACGTGGAGAAGGCATGCATTCCGTGTGCATTCCTATTACCCAATCCAGGAGCACACACTGACTGTCACCACCTGATCCAGACTTACACCACTTACTCCACTATTTCAGTCTGGTCCAGGGACTCCTCAGATTTTCATAGTAAACCCTACTGGAATCCCATTGTCAATGGGTTACACAGAATTTGAAGCTATAAACAATCAGTTATGAGAAAGTAGAGGTTTCTTACCTTCATAAAACCCGAGTACTTGGAATATACTCTGTATTGCACTTTAAAATGTTTTATTTTACTTTTCTTTGAGAATTTCATACATGTACACTATGTATTTTGATCATATCCACTTCCACTCCCCCCTCCAACTTCTCCCAAAGCCCCACTACAACCCCCTTGTAACTTTGTATCCTCTTTCTGTGTCAACTTTAAAAGAGGATTTTATATGAGTGTGAGGAAAGCTCTGAGTTCTTTGGACCTCAATGTTCTTACCTGACTTCCTATTTACCTCGTATATTGATGACAGTCATTCTTATCCATATGGCACCGCTGGCCCTACACTTACTCAGAAGCATCACTGCCTATGTAATTAAAATGCA
>NW_008358517.1:4942406-4947700 GCF_000622305.1 Nannospalax galili
TATGTGAGTCTAGTGATGTCTCCACTGGCCACATTGCATGTCATACCCAAAGATGATGTGGTCTGTAACTAAATGGAGAGCGATTGCTCTCATTTAGAGCCTAATGATTCCATTTGGGTGACCTCTTTCTGATCCCCAGTAATCTAGTAGAGATTGCACTCATCAGTTTTGATATGATGGATCCCATCTCTGGGCCTCCATTCAAAGTGGCTTTAAAATAAAGCAAGAAATTTAGAATTAGGGAGACCCGAGTTCTAATCATGATTTTCCTTGAACGCTCTGTGTGATATCGATCAATCTTCCTCCTCTGGGTGTGTGTGAAGTAAGACATTTAAAGGGCTTGTGTCATATCACTCTTAAGGCACTCTTCTGCTTTCTTACTCTACCAACTTCCACTGGTTTTGTGGGAGTTTCTTGCAATGGTACAAGAGAATACACTTTGAAACCTGCCTGGCAGAGTTCAGACCATTTCCAGTGGTGGAATACACTATCAGAAGTATGTTTTGATCAGACAACTGTAACTAATGACAGTGGTTAAATCGACATGACATACAGTCCTGGCCTGTTACAGTGGCTTTTTTAGAATTGATTCAAATGTGGGTCAAGTTCTTCTGTAAATTTCACTCACTTCTATTTTTGTTTTGTAATGATCCTGAATAATGTATGAATTTCATAATGTGAAATTAAACTTCAGTGACTCAAAATTAGACATTTTTATGCAGCTTCAATGGCAACTGCCAAGAGATCTGATGCCTGTACATGCATTGGGTAGAAGTGTATTAGGCTTATATATTCCACCATCCAGCAGAGTGTTGTGCTACCAGGGCTCTGTTCCCTACCCCCAAATTTACTCTTTGACATTTTCTGTCCTGCTCTTTGTCTTGGATGTACAGTTTCTGAGGACTTACACCCCTGGGCCTCCTTTGCCTTTCCAGATGGGCTTGACTTAAGAGGAGCATTGACACGGACACAGCAGGTAGGAAAACAGAGAGGCCAGGGCAATTCTCTCCACAGCTGACTCCCTTGACAACAGCCAGTGTTCCTCTTCTAACGCTCCAGTTCTCAATGAGTTTTTTTCTAATACTGACTCCCATCCCGTCCCTCCTGTCCCAAGTGTGGTAAAGACTCTGTGGCTGCTTTCTTGGTGTTCACCATCCCATCTCGTCCCTCAACTCACCACGCAGCTCTGTAAGTGTTCTTGTGTTGAGTCATTGTATGTGAGTCACCCAACACGAATCCTGCTTCCTAATAAGATTCTGATCTTCACTCTCAGTACCTTCAATCACCTAGAAGCTCACAGGGTAGCTCACAGGTAGTTTCAGAGTCTGTTCATGCTTCTGTAACAGAGTATCTAAGTTCACATAAACTTTGAATATCAGAAATTTATTTCTTACAGTTCTGGATACTGAGAAGCCCAAGGTCAAGGCACTGGCATTGCTTATCTGGTACAGGAGATACTCTGGGGGCTGGAAGAAAGTTGCATCCTCACATGGCAGAAGGCAGAAGGGCAGGCTAGGCAAATACTGAAGCAGCCATTCTAATAAGAACAGCTAATTGCAATCATGAGGGAGTGCCCTCCTGTCTTCATTAACTGCTAAAATCCTGACTTCTTAATGCATCACATTGGTAACATGGATTTTAGAGCAAACACCGTTAAACTATAAAACCTGGATTCTCAGTTCTGTTCTCAGATCCTTCTACCTCTTCCAGGTAAGAACACACATGATAAACCACCATGAAGTGTTTTTTTCTGTCTCAGTAAAATGTGATTGTGAATATGTCATTTCCCTGTAGATTCCAAAAGGATGTTAGACAGTAGCTGAGGTATATATTATATGTAAATAGATAAGATTGTTGCTAGTGGTCACAGTCTGGGTCAGGGGTTTTCAGGTTCTTGTTCTCTTCTCCAAAGAACTCAATTAAAGACACATAAATTTGCAAAAGTAGCAAGGAAGCTTTATTTAAAGCAAAGCAATACAAGATATCACAACACATTGCAAGGGAGCAGTGGGCCACACGAGGCACTCAAGGGGCCTGGTTATTGTTGTGGACTTTCTTTTATGGTGTTCAAGAGAAGTGGGAGTTGTTTACTAAGTTTAGTCAATGTGTTTCTCTGTTTTGATTGGTAGATTAGGTCATATAATCATTTTTCTATTGCACGTGTCCTTTCCCATAAGGCATCTGATTTTAACCATATGCATGCCCCATTATGCACAGGCACAAGATGGCAAACAGCTTTACTGGACATAATTTTCTCTTATTATACATGCACCCAAAACTTGATCGGGCCAAAATGGCCTTTCCAGTCTCCTACCTGGACATAACAAGGGTATAACTGAATAGAAATCTAAGTTTGATGGCTGTAAAGGGGAGGAAAAACATCGAATTGTTCAGAGAAGGGTGTACCTGTAGCCAGATGCAGGCAGGGATCCAAGGTTGCTAGGTACATTGTTTGGAGAGGGCCATGCACATAGCATGTGCAGGTAAAGGAGCTAGGCTGCTCACTGCTTCACTAGAAGAGGAGGGAGTGCATAACTCAAACTTAGTGGAGTTCCAGGGGTCTGCAGACAAACATGCTGGGGTAACTTCTGTACTTCTTGATACTGGTCACATCGGGGATCAGTGTTAGGAAAGGAAGAAGTAAAATGAAAACAATAAGAAACACACACACACACACACACACACACACACACACGAGTACTGAAATCAGTACAGTATGGAAAAGGATTCTATATTAACTCCATAAGAGAAAGGCAGAAAAGGAGACATGGATGTTCAGAGGATTTGAGAAACTGAGACATGAGACACAGAAGGACAAAGCATTTTATACATGGAGCAAAGTCAGAGTTTTACAAGGTTTTGTAATTCAGACCAAATGTCCTCTCAATCCTCTTAAAAACTGGATGAGAAAAAAAGCTCTTTTTAAGTTACCCAAGATGCCAAGGAAAAAATTAAGGATGTATAAGGACATTTTATTAAGCAAAAATTGATAATTGTTGGGAATTTTAAGAGTACAACTTAGCCAAAAGATGAAAATTTAAAAGAGAAATGGTAAATGTATATGGTTTTAAAAGAATCAGAGCACTTCTGTACAGCAGAGTGGTTGGACTGACAGAGAAGCATTTCTAATAATATACGAATAAAAAGAGGAGCCTTCAGAAAAAACAAAAAGCAAATATGTCAATAAACGAAACAAAATTTCATGACTTAGTCTCAGTGTTCAAGGTTTTTGTAACATTTCATACAGAAAAAGATGAAAGATGCATACTAGTCAGCATTCTGCCACAGAAGAGAAATTGTTACCTTCTGAAATGAATCGTCAGAGTCCCCCAGAAGCCGCCCTGTGACACCAGTACAGTGCAAAATGTTTTGCAATTAGCAAGAGCTGAAAAAAATTCAGCTTCTATTGAGAACCATATCCTTCAAAAACATAGGTTGAAGGCCCATACCAGTGAATGTCACCTTGTTTGGGAAATAGATTTATAATTAAGTTACCATTAGGTCATTAATGTGGGATCCAATTCAACATGACTGATGTCCTTACAGAAAGGTAATCTGGTCACAGAAAGAGGCACATGATGTGAAGGCCATGGGTTAGCAGAAGCCTAAATTGGAAGTAAGCCTACAGATACCATGAATTGCCAGTCATGGTGAAGCTAAGACCAGATGAGCCAGGACCCACCCAGAGGCTTAGGGCTGGGAGGATGCTTTGCTGCTCTTTAAACTGTCCAATTATGTGACATTTCATGTGGCAGCCCTACCAACTAGCATAGCTTCTCTTTTCCCCCTCTTTCTTAACCTTCATGGTTGTGGAGTACTGGGAGCAAGGACATAAGAGCAGGCTACAGGGGTATAGGCAAAAGGGGTGCATTATTTATAGAGACTTTATAAGCAATCATGAAATTGGGATAAAGGGTGTTCTGCTCTTACTGTTACCATGTGCCAGCAATTCCAGACCAGGTTGGCAATCAACAATTTCTTCTCCTCCCAGAAGTCTTGTTGATGTAGGATATAAACATTTACTACAGTCACCGTTGAATTTTAAAAAAACTACTGCACACCTGTAAGGCTCAGGTTAACATGTTTAAATTCTCTACTTTTTAATGAAAAGTGTATTCTACATGGACATTATCTTGGAGAACTCCTAGCTCACAGTCTGACAACCAGTGCCAACTCAGCTGCTCTCATTCCTGTTGAAGGACGCTCCTTGAGTTTCAGAATTGCTCAAATTCTCAGTCTTTTTTGTGTCTTCTGCCCATTGATGTGACATGTTCCTGGATTTATGCAACAGGTTAAAGAACACTGTGACCAGTACCATGATTATAAAAACAAACAATGAGTGCTCTAGTACTGCCACCCTTCGTGTCCATTTGGTGTTTTTATTTGTAATTAAGTGTTTTCAACAGGGAAAAGGAGACCATTGAGGGCCTCTAAAAAGATACTAGCAAAACATGCATTGGTGGTTTCTGGAATTTATTGTGAAACAGAATCTCTACAAATTTATTCTGGAGATTAAAATTTTCTGACTACTTGTCTGTGTCTGTGGCTTAATGTGATAAAAACTTATCCAAAATAAGATAGATAAAAACAATGACTCAGTCAACAGTGATTGGAGATGTATGGGAAAATCTGATTATAGTGAGTACTGAACACAAATGTTTAAGAATCAAGGTTTATCCACTCCAACAGTTATCAAAATACCTGAAAGCACACCCTGAATCCATCACTCTCTTGAGTCCAGCCTTGGAAGACAAAAGAAAAAGGAGGAGGAACCCAATAGAGGGATGCTTTTGGAAGCCCTTGTCAAGAAATTCCAATGGACTCTCATATGAACATTTGAAAATTGCCCTGTTGTGACTTTTTTCTAGTTCCCTGTCTAGTTCCCTCTTGCCTTTACTTCTCCTTCACAGGTCCTATTCACGATTCAAGGACTTACTTTTCCCCTTAGAGATAAGAGGTAGGCAATTTGGGAGTCTTTTAGATATATCCACTGAAGGGATACTCCAGTTGCCTCACCCCACGTCCCTGTTCAGCATGGAAGAAGCCAGAGCGGTCTGCATCCTGATGCCCTATTGGCAGTTTGGTAACCCGTTCAGAGGATGGCATGATAAGAATAGGAGGTAGGAATTGGCAAGGCAGTTAGGATAAAAAGACCCCAAAGAAAAGTAGCCAGTTTCTTGGCTAAAAGTCAAAATGTCCTTGATCTCTTAGCAACATACTCTGTTCAAAGGCCAAAAATGTTGGAAGTATTTGGGAGCTCTTATCTAATCCTTAAAAGATTTTAGGGTTACCTC
>NW_008358517.1:4947840-4949671 GCF_000622305.1 Nannospalax galili
AGAAAGTAGAAAAGGATGGGAGCCGTGAGAGGGGAGGAAGAGATCACAAGGGGGGGGGGTGCCAAGGAAGGAGCTGAGAGGACTAGTGAGCTATTTAGGGGAGGAGGTAAAACAGCCAGAGAGGGAGGGAGGGGGAGGGGGACAAATCAGAATGGTATAATGACATGTATGCATGAAAATGCCATAATGAAATGCATTATTTTATATGCTAACAGAAAAAAAATTAATAAAAAGTAATAATGACAAAAAAAAGAGAAAAAAAAAAGAATCGAGGTTTATGACATCACAGAAAAAATTTACAAAGCCATGGCTTGTAAATAGAAACTGTTGGGTGTAGGGGCTCTGATCTCAGCAGACTGCCAGAGAGTGCTGAATTCTGGCCTCCCTCCAGCCTCTCTCTGACAGAGGGGCTGAGAACTCAGGGGACTACCTGAGAGCCCCAGGATCCTGCCTCCTCCTGAGATTTTGTGAAGCCCCTCCCAAGGCCCCAAGGCAGATCTGGCTTTGGTAGACTAAGGCTGAGATCCTAGCAGACAACCTGAGAGGGTAGACCCCCTGAGAGCCCCGGATCCTGCCTCCACGTGGTGAAGGAAGCCTGAGTGTACCTGACTGGAACCTGAATTGGGCTTCTGTAGGTACTCCTGAATAGCTGAACTAAAGCCATCAGGTCCCTCCAAATTAAACCTGAGAGAACCCGAACCCTGTACCAACCAGCTTTACATAACCAATAAAGAAAGGATATAGGCACCTGGATAATACAAATGGAAACATATTTCAACTTAATTCTCATATAAAATCATAAATAACAAAAGAAATGCACATGCCAAGATCACAACAAAAGAATAATAAAATGGAAAGCCAAAACACTATGTCCCTACCAAACTCCACCAATCCTGTAGCAGAGTGCTATAAGGAGAGCCTCCTAGAGATAACCCAGGATGCTGAATTTAAAAGAACAATCATAAAATGATCAAGGAATTCAATGAATTTAAAGAACACATGAACCAACAAATCAAAGAGCTACAAGAAGATAGAGATAAACTTCTGAATGAATTCACAAAAGAGGGACATTGAAGAAAACTCAGGCAGAAATGAAGAAGGAAGTGCAAAACTCAGCAAGCCATCTTGAAACAACAGGGGAAAGCCTCACCTCTAGAATGAATGAAATGGAAAACAGAATATCAACACTGGAGGATAAAGTTGAAGAACTGGACCACTCAAGCAAAGATTATGGAAAATTGAAAAAAACACAGGAATGGAATATGCAAGAGATGTGGGACACCATGAAAAGACCAAATCTACAGATCATAGGAATAGAGGAAGGAGAAGAATTTCAGGTTGATGGTGTTGACCAGATCTTAAACAGGACTGTAGAAGAGAATTTCATGAAATTAAGGAAAGACATCCCCATAAAAATACAGGAAGCACATAGAACACCAAATAGACAGGATCAGAAAAGAAACTTGCCATGACATATCATAGTAAAAATACTAAATGCATAGAACAAAGAGAGAATACTGAAATCAGCAAAAAAAAAACAAAAAAAAACCAAACAAGTCACATACAAAGGAAAGCACATCAGAATTACAGCTGACTTATCAATGCAAACTATGAAAGCCAGAATAGCCTGAACCAAGGTATTTCCAGTTCTACATGACAATAGATACCACACTTTACCCAGCAAAAATGTCTATTATATTTGAGGGGGAAAGAAAAATCTTTCATGACATGAAAAGCCTGAAAGAATACTTGTCCACAAAACCAGCCCTTCAAAGAATACTTGAAGCAATACAGAGAGCAGAAAGAGAGAAACAACTATACCCCAGGGGCA
>NW_008358517.1:4949767-5024131 GCF_000622305.1 Nannospalax galili
ACCTTCAGTATCAATGGACTGAACTCCCCAGTCAAAAGACACAGGCTAAGTGAATGGATTAAGAAACAAATCCATCTCTTTGCTGTCTGAAAGAAACCCATCTCATCTTCAAGGACAGGTACTACTTAAGGTAAAAAAATGGAAAAGAATATTCCAAGCAAATGGCACTGAGAAACAAGCTGGGGTTTCAATTCTAATATCTCACAAAATAGACTTCTAACCAGAAGAGATAAGGAGGATCACTTCATTCTGATCAAAGGAACAGTTAACCAAGAAGATACTACAATCTTTAACATATATGCACAAAACTCTGGTGTACCCACATTCATAAAAGCAACACTACAGTACTTTAAGACACAGATTAACCCCAACTCAGTAATAGTAGGGGACTTCAATAACCCGCTGTCTCCATTACACAGGTCAACTGGACAAAGAATAAACAGAGAGATGTCTGAATTAAATGATACCATACATCAAATAGACCTAACAGACATCTTTCGAATATTCCACCCAAGCTCCAAATAATCCATTTTCAAGAATTGATCACATACTGGACCACAAAACAAATCTCAACAAACACAAAAATTTTGAAATAATCCCATGCATTCTATAAGACCATAGTGTAGTAAAGCTCAAAATCAACACTGGACAAAGCCTTTGTCGCTACACAAACTCGTGGCAATTGAACAACACACTGCTAAACAACGAGCGTGTCAAAGGAGAAATTAAGAAAGAAATAAAAGAATTCCTGGAATTCAACGAAAGGACAATACAACACAACACAATCTCTGGTACACTTTAAAAGCAGTCCTAGAGGGAAGTTTATAGCTCTAAGTGCCTACATTAAAAAATTAGAAAGAGCTCAAATAAATGACCTAACACTGCAACTCAAGACCCTGGAAAGGCAAGAATATCCCAAACCCAGCAGAAGAGAAGAAATAACAAAAATCAGAGCAGAAATTAATGAAATAGAAACAAAGAAAACAATACAAAGAATCAAAGACTCTAAAAGCTGTTTCTTTGAAAAGCTAAACAAGATAGACAGACCCTTAGTCCAGTTAACCAAAAGAAAGAGCGAGCAAATCCAAATTAACAAAATCAGAGATGAAAGGGGAAACATGACAACAGACACCCAAAAGATCCAGACCATTATAAGGGAATATTTTAAAAACCTATATACTACCGAATCTGAAAATCTAAAAGGAATGAATATCTAAAATCATGGGAACCACAAAAGTTAGACCAAGAAGAGATCAACAGTTTAAACAGACCCATAACATATGAGGAAATCGAAACAGTAATACAAATCCTCCCAACTAAATAAAGCCCAGGCCCAGAGGGATTTACAGCAGAATTCTACCAGACATTTAAAGATGACCTCCAAGCAATACTTACTACTTAAATTAATCAAAAAGATAGAAACAGAGGGAAAACTCCCAAAATCCTTCTATGAAGCCAGTATCAGTCTAGTACCCAAACCGGGTAAAGACACAACCAAAAAAAGAAAACTACAGACCCATAACCTTAATGAACACAGATGCAAAAATTCTCAACAAAATACTTGCAAATTACCTACAGACACACATAAAAAAGATTATTCACCATGATCAAGTAGGCTTTATCCCAGAGATAGAGGGATGGTTCAATATACGCAAGTCAATAAACATCATTAATCATATAAATAGACTCAAAGACAAAAACCACATTGGCATCTCAATAGCTGCAGAAAAGGCTTTTGATAAAATTCAGCATGGATTTATGTTCAAAGTCCTAGAGGGAATTGGACTGGAGGGAACATACCTCAACATAATTAAGGCTATATACAACAAACCCATGGCCAATATCATTCTAAGTGGAGAAAAACTGGAAGTATTCCCATTAAAATCAGGAACCAGACAAGGATGTCCACTATCTTCACTCCTTTTCAACACAGTGCTTGAAACACTTGCTAGAGCAATAAGACAGGAAAAGGAAATTAAAGGAGTACTAATTGGAAAAGGAGAGGTCAAACTATCACTTTTTGCAGATGATATGATAGTATACCTAAGAGATCCCCAAAATTCCACCAGAAAAGTCATAGAACATGATCAACACTTTCAGTATAGTGTCAGGTTATAAAATCAATCTATAAAAATCAGTAGCTTTTCTATACACCAATAACAAGAAATTGGAGAAAGAATACAGAGAAATGCTCCCATTCACGGTAGCTGAAAAAAATCTTGGAATAAATCTGACCAAAGGCACCAAAGATCTCTACAATGAAAATTTTAAACCGTTAAAGAAACAGATGGAGGAAGACACCAGGAGATAGAAGGACCTCCTGTGCTCACGGATTAGAAGAATTAATATTGTGAAAATGACCATCCTACCAAAAGCAATATATAGATTCAATGCAATGCCAATCAAAATCCCCATGAGGTACTTCACAAAATTAGAAAAAAATCCTTCAGTTCATATGGAAACTCAAAAGACCCTGGATAGCCAAGGGAACCCTGAGCACAAAGAGCAACGTTGGGGGGATTACTATACCAGATCTCAAAGTATACCACACAGCTATAGACTTAAAAACAGCATGATACTGGTGCAAAAATAGACACATAGATCAATGGAACATCATTGAAGATTCAAACCTGAGTACACACAATTTCAGCCACCTGATATTTGACAAAGGTGCCAAGAACAAACAATGGAGGAAAGACAGCATCTTCAACAAATGGTTATGGCAAAACTGTATCTCCACCTGTAGAAGAATGAAACTAGATCCGTATCTTTCATCTTGCACAAAAGTCAACACCAAATGGATCAAAGACCTCAATGTGAAACTGGAAACCCTGAAACTATTAGAAGAAAATATTGGAAGTAACTTACAAGATTTAGGTGTAGGAAAGGATTTTCTAAATCAGGTAGCAGTTGCTTAGGAATTAAGGTCAGCAATCAAAAGTGGGACCTCATTAAACTAAAAAACTTCCGTAAAGCAGAAGAAATAACCAAAAAATTGAAGAGAAAACCCATAGAATGGGAAAAAATCTTCACCAGTGACACATCTGACAGGGCTTTAACATCTAGAATATATAAAGAACTCAAAAAACAAAGAATCCAGAAACCAAATGACCCAATTAAAAGATGGGCTAAAGATCTAAACAAAGAGTTCTCAAATGAAGAAATAAAGATGGCTAAGAAACATCTCAAAAAGTATTCAACATCTTTAGTAATTAGGGAAATGCAAATTAAAACCACATCTTACCCAACTTATACTAAGATAAAGAGAACAAATGATATCAAATGCTGGACCAAATGCTGGCGAGGATGTGGAGAAAGGGGAACGCTCATTTACTGCTGGTGGGATTGCATACTTGTGCAGCCTCTATGGAAAACAGTGTGGAGAATTCTTAAAAAAACTATAAATAAACCTACCATATGACCCAGTTATACCACTCCTTGGCATATACCCAAAGGATTCATCCTATTGTAGAGACACTTGTACAACCGTCTTTGTTGTTGCTCTTTTCACAATAGCTAAGAGACGGAAGTAATCTAAGTGTCCCTCAAGTGATGAGTGGTTAACAAAAATGAGGTATATTTACATGATGGAGTTCTATTCATCAATAAAGAAAGATAAAACGAAATTTGCAGGTAAATAAATGGATCTAGAAACTGTTATACTAAGTGAAGTAACACAGACTCAGAAAAACAAATGACCTATGTTCTCCCTCATATGTGGATCCTAGCACCAAATCCTTTTAAATTCCAGGTCCTTTTAATAAGATGATGCTGTACAGCAGTCCCTTCTGCATGAAATAACTACCATCAACACAACTTCAGCTGAGCCTGATCGCTAAACATCATCACAATTGGGCCTGTTGATGGTTGTGCTCATTCATTAAAGGAGGGCCAACCAGGGTCATTGGACCTCACAGCATTATCCAGCCACACTTCTCAGCTAACTGAATGTAATTTGACCCTAATCAGATATGGCCTCCTGGATTTGGGGAGGGCTGAAGTATACAGTCTGGGGAAGGCTAAGAAGAGAAGACATAACCCATGCTGGGTAAAGGCTTTTCAAGTCATACATACACCTCAGCAACCTGTCAGTTATCTCGGTAAGTAAGCTCAATAAATTCATGGGTTCCCCAGTAAAACTTTAATCAAACATTG
Organism: Nannospalax galili; assembly: GCF_000622305.1. Taxonomy (NCBI): domain Eukaryota; kingdom Metazoa; phylum Chordata; class Mammalia; order Rodentia; family Spalacidae; genus Nannospalax; species Nannospalax galili. The sequence goes on from NW_008358517.1 coordinate 4,953,923, forward strand.
GCTTGACACTAGAACTTCGAAAGGGAATAAGCATTGCTTATTCCAGGAAAAGTTGTCTCACAACAGTTGGAAAATTTATTTGTTAATGCTATTGTATCTCATAATTATTTCAAAAAAAATGAAAGAAAATGAGAATGTAAAAGATGTTTAAAGGATATGGGAATGAACATATTTTCTAAAATAGAAAAAATAAGAAAGCCTAAGCAAGTGATGAAGGTCTGTTTAGGTTTGTTATGATATATAAAGGATGAGACAAAAATAATATACACATAATCTTAAAATGTCTACAGTCATAGTTTAGTCAACTGGTTTAAGGAACAAAATATATATCTAGTCAAGGTTTATCTGAGAATATTTTTGTTTTTTTTTTTAACCCAAGCTTTATCTACATAGCACATGATAATTATAAGTACCAGACTGGTGGAACTAATCTTGTTAGATGTTTAACTGCCATAGTTTGAGGCCTACTAATGTGGTCTACAGGACTTAAAGGACAGTTTTTGCCCTTGCGCTCCAAGGTTGACTAAGTTCCAGGGGACCATGGAACATCTCTCAAAATGTCCTATAACTGTGGTGATTCACCTGTGCTCTTGTTCAGGGAGGACATGGAGACCCCTTGAGATGGACTTGTACCAGGGTCCTGTCTATAAAGAGAAGGGTCAACTCAGAGGAAACATCTCATTCATGCTTCCAAGTGAAGCCAGACATGGTCAAGCAGGACCTTTGACTTATCTTCACATAGATGGAACTGGTAAAGGAAAGGAGCTAGGAGCTCCTTCCAAGCCCATATGATCCCCGAGGAACAGATCCTCAAATGACCTTAAGTGTAAAAATAAATTGATTTATTTGGGCCAACTGTGTGGTCTTAAACACCCAACAGGAAAGTATAACCAGAGAGTAAAGTCATCGGTATATTTCTTTAAGAGTTCAAGGGATTGCACTTCCAAGACATTAGGCTTAAGCCTATATGAAAAGCTATTTACACAATCATTTCTCATTGATGACTTTGCTCCTAACCAGAAAGTGCTGCTCAGATGTAAGACTTCAAATCTTGATCTCCAATACTGTAGTGCCTACCTGTAGCTAAGGGAGACATTCAGCTATTGTTCTAAAATGATGGATAAATTTGTTTTCTCCCCCTATCTAGAAGCTTTTGAGAGGGAACTGACATTCATTCTAACAACTCCAATAGCTATCAAAATACTTGAAAGCACATCTGGAATCCATCAGAGTCCAGCCTTGGAAGACAAAAGAAAAATGAGGAGGAACCCAATAGAGGAATGCTTTTGGAAGCCCTTATCAAGAAATTCCAATTTCATATGCACATTTGAAAATTGCCTTGTTATGACTTTTTTTTTTCTAGTTCTCTGTCTAGAACTTGTAATGCTAATTACTTGTGCCTTTACTTCTCCTTCACATCTCCTATTTACGATTCAAAGACTTTCTTTTTCCTCCTTGAGATAAGAATTATGCAATTTGGGAGTCTTTTAGATAGACCCACTGAAGGGGTACTCCAATTGTCTCCCTCTGCATCCCTATTCAACACGGAAGAAGCCAGAGCAGTCTGTGTCCTGATTCCCTATTGGCAATTTGGGTAACCCCTTCAGAGGACAGTATGATAAGAATAGGAGGTAGGAATTGGCTAGGCAGTTAAGGTAAAAAGACACCAAAGAAAACTAGCTAGTTTCTTGGCTAAAAGTCAAAACGTCGTTGGGCCTCTTAGCAACACACTCTGTTCCAAAGGCCATAAATATTGAAAGTATTTGGGAGCTTGTATCTAATCCTTAAAAGATTTTAGGGTTACCTCTTCAGAAGGGGGAATGTTAGAGCAGCCAAAAGCCCCATTAAAAAAAATTAAAGAAGAAAGAGCACATGAAGTTATCAGATAAAAAGTGATGGGGATCCTGGAACAGGGACCTCTGGCTGACTAGATTTACCAGAAGGGCAGAGAGGGGGGAATAGATGGGGGTCCTGACAGCACAGTGGACAGTGGCAGGGATGGCAGAGTATGGAGGCTCTAGTGGGAGAGGAAGGCTGTCTATCTGACGAGTTTATATTCATACTCCGATGCCAAGGAACTCAGAAAGTAAGCGACTGTGACCAGTAATAGTCATATATATAGAGACTAGAAATGCATGTGAAAACATCTCAGTGTCAATTGCCTTAAAATGAATTTTTCTGTATGAAACTGTGTATTTTAACAATGAAATGGAGATCCTTTTCAAAGTTTAAAACCTCATTTAATTTTATGTCTTATAGGTTTTATACTGAGTACAATATTGTATAACCGTAATAATTCAACTGTAAACCTAAAAATGTACAGCCAATTTTGAATCATCAACAATAAAAAAAAAAGTGATGGGGAGATAGGGCAGAGTTGGAGAGGAGGGAGTGGGCATGGATTTAATCAAAACACCTTATATGCATGCATGAAATTCTCAATAAATTTTTTATTTAAAAAAAAGAAAAAAATACAAACTTATGGAATTTCTCATTACTAGGATTGAGCAATTTACGTGTTGCTTTTTTTCCAAATTTTTATTATGAAATGAAAATAATATTAGTTTCCTATAACTTTAATAATAAAGTCTCACAAACTAGGTGACTTGAGACCATAAAATTCTTTTTTATAAGCATTGTGGAGGTAGAAAGAAATAAATCAAGGTGTTGGACAAGTTGGCTTTTTTTTTTGAAGACTCTGAGAATGGGACTATCCCTCCACCCTCGTCCTTTTCTAGATTCTGGGGTGGGGAGTGGGGGATTGCATAATCTTTTGCATTCCATGATTTGTAGACATATCACTACAGTGTGCCTTCATGTCTACAAGGCTTCTCCCTGCATGCTTTCCCCCTTTATTTTTTTTTAGAAGGATAAACCACTGGATTTAAGCCTCATTTCCTTATTCAAGAATGATCTCATTTCAAGATCTCTCACTTAACTACGCCTGCAGGGATCGTCATGTTAGGATTAGTTGGTATATTTTGAGAACCCATTATTTAGCCCAACACAATAACATTTTCCCATTTTATTTTGGACTATAATACTTATTTTTATTGTTTTAATTTATAGCAACATGATTTCATACATGTGACTTCATAAGTGAAAATTATACTTTTTGATCCATATTAATTATTCATTTCATTCTATGGTGTTTACAATAAAGATAATTACGATGAATAGAAGAGAGTTGCTGAGATACCGACTCTGCATGTCAAATAGTTGTCTGCATCCTGCTCACGACCCGAGATGTCAAAGGAATAAACTAGAAAGGGAACATGGAAGGGAGAAAGGGAACAATTGAGCTAAAAGTTCAACAGCAGGGTGTCCTTGGCAGATTGGCTCAGAGTCATACTCATAATGTGGATTCTGAATTCAAAATCCCAACATGTTGTCTTTAAGCAATGTCTGACCTTATTGTCTGTGGCAAAAATTTGAAGGCACTTATGTATAATTAAGTACACAGGATTTTTGGAAAAGAGTACAGGTAGGAAAGTTAAAACCTCTCTTGTGTTTGTAGATTTATTAGTCATCTTTCTCCAGAGAAATAGAACCAATAGCCTGCATAGTACATACAAAAAAGATGCATATATAAATACAGCTTATTCATACTTAAAATATGTACATTATATGGATGTACATACATATACTTGGCCCTCTGTATTTGTGAGTTCCACATTCATACATTGAATTGAACTTGGATCAAGAATATTTCAGGGGCTGGAGAGATGGCTCAGTGGTTAAACGCCGGCTGCTTTGGCAGGGGATCCAGGTTCAGCTCCCAATACCCATATGTAGGCTAACAACTGTCCATAATTCCAGTTCTAGGGGATCTGACACCCTCTTCTGAAATCCATGGACCCTGCACAACATAGATGCACTTACACACATGCAGACAATGCACTCATACACAATAAATAAATAAAATACAAAAAAAATTTCAAGTATTTTCACTTGTGCTGAAAATGGCAGACTTCCTTTTTGCATTTGTTCATGAAACAATATATATCACTACCATTTATTTAGTATTTGCATAGTGCTGAATATCACAAGTAACCTAAGGACGATTTAAAGAACACAAATATGTCCATAAGTTATATGAAAATGCCATACCATTTTATACAAGGGACTTGAGCATACACATATTCTGTATTAGCAGGGAGCCAACCCCGGGACAATTCTACCCAGATATATAAAATGAGATTTGTTATAAGGAATTGAATCATGGTTACTGAGGCTGAGAGGTCCCTGTGTGTGCTTCCCAGGAGCTGGAGAACTTGGAAAGCTTGTTGGTTCCAGTGGTGTAAGCCCTGCTCTGAGTCCTAAGTCCTGAGACCTAGAGGTTCAGGTGAAGGGCAGGAGAAGATGGATGTCATGTGGGCAGGATAAGATGCATGTCCAGTTCAAATGGAGAGGATTGGCAAATTCATTCTTCCTTCACTTTTTTTTTCCTACCTGGATCCTCAGTGAATTGGGTGATGCCTGACTACATGGGTAAGGGTATTATTCAAATTCTCATCTCTTCCTGAGACATCCTCACAGATATATGCAGAAATAATATTTTATCAGCAATCAAAGAATCATTTATCCCAGTCAAGTGGGCACATAAAATAACCATCACAGTAGAGGCACAAGTATAGGGATGGGCTATCGCCACAGTGCTGGAGAACGGGCAAGAACAAAGCTGACTCTAGATAAGGAGATGGTGCAGCTACAGGGTGACCTTGAAGAACTATATGATGTAGGACAATCCTGGTGGTGTGAAGGAAGCACAGTTACTCTGTGCTTGTAGTTCTTTCGTCTGTGATAACAAAATGAAAGATTAAAGTACAAAACAGTTCATAAACTATGACACATCAGTGCTTAATGGGCTTTTATAGAAGAAGCCACCCCAAACACTTCATGTTCAAAGAGACAGTGGGAATTCCACAGAGGTCACAAGAGTTAACCAAGGAGGCATTCCACCGAACTGTTAAAGTACTTCCAGTACTTGTACAGGAAATTGTAATCAGGTGATATGGGGACTTCCCTTAATCCTCTACTACATGTCTGGACCCACAGAAATCACTTATGAGAGGATTTTGTGTGTGTGCCTTTCTCTCTTCTCTCTCTCTGTATGTGTGCATGTGTGTGTGTGTGTGTGTGTGTGTGTGTGTGTGTGTGTGTGTGTGTTCAGAGGCCAGAGGAGAAAGTCAGGTGTGCTTTATTCTTCTGAGACAAGGTCTCAGGGAGTTATGCTTCACAGAAAGTGTTCCTACCAAATGAGCCACCTCTCCAGCTCCAATGCCAAGATTTAAACTCTTACATTTTATTACACGAAGAAAATCAACATAAAGTGAAAACATTAAAAGCTAACTGAGTCAAAAAATACATTATACAGAGAAATACTTACTTTGTGTAAATTTAGTCTCAGTTATTTTAAATGACGACCACTTAGAAATGCTTTGCAGAATTCCTTTAATAAAATGTAAAATCTAGAGTTAATAGCTGTATATATTTAAATGACACACATTTATTGCTGCACATAATTCATCACATACATTAAGCATAAAATTTCCTGCGGGCAATAATAAATGTGATTTATAAGTCATGAATTTGTGGGAAGTATATTTCTTATTCTCTTGAGGACAGTTCCAAAAACCATCAAATAATTAGAAAAAAAATTGGGGATATATCCATTTAAGGAATAATACTTGTTTTAGTTTATTTTATATAATATATTTTGAATGGCTTTTGAATTCACCTTTCTGAAATACAAAACTACTAAGAAAGAATTTTAGAGTTTTAAAAATGTATATGAGTGTATTGCCTGCGTGTATGTAAGTATACGCATGTCATGCAATGCCTGTAGAGGACAGAAAAGGGTGTTAGATCTCCCTGTACCTGGAATTGTTAGCTGCCATGTGGGTGCTGGGAACCAAACCAGGATGCTCTGCAAGGGCAGCCAGTTCTCTTAACTGCTGAGCCTTCTCTCCAGGCCAAGAAACTATAGAGTTCTGATGCTTTCTTTGATGCTCCATTTTAGTCACTGAGGTATATATTAATTTTTAACTTTCTTATGCATTTTAAATGAATAAGTGAAATTTTCCTGTCACAAGTCAGTGAATGTACATTGCACAAAAATTTAAAATCAAAAATTGAAAAAAAAATAAACACCATTTTTCCAGCATTAGTGGGATTTTTCTTGAATATTACTTGGAACATTTAGAGATATATTTTAATGACTGAAACAGTACAATATTGTATGAAGTACAGTACATTTTAGTTAGCATTTTTCATTTTTTTCACCTAAAGTTGTATGCCATTTAGTACAGATATTCCTTGATTTATGAGAGGTTTGTTCCCGATAAACCCATCATGTTTCAAAAACGCGTTCAATGTCCAAAGCCTTCTGAACGTCATAGCTTAGCAGCAGAATGGTGGGGTGGGTTAGGGGTATGGGATGCTGTACTGTTCAGAATCCTGAGAGACAACAGTGTAATGTATTCATAGTCAGGGAAAGATACCAGCAGTCAGGAGGCAGAGGCAGGCGGATCTCTGTGAGTTCAAGGCCAACCTGGCTTACATAATGAGTTCCAGGACAGCTGGAGCTATAGGGAGACCCTGTCTCAAAAAGACCAAAAAAAAAAAAAAAAAAATTCAAAACCTGATATGTGGTTTCTACTGAGTGCATATTGCCTTCACAGTGTTATGAGGTGGAAAAGTCATTAGTTGAATCATAGTAAGTCAGAAATCATCACTATAGAATCATATTACAACTGCACCAATCACCAAAGCATCTTTGCAAATGTTTGTCCCAGGATGAACTGACTTCTAGACAGAACATTGCATCTTGTTAAGTTAGTTCAGTCTGCATTCTAGAACAAAAGCTGCAGGCCAAACCCATCGGGGTGCTGTTGGTGAAAATAAGGTTTTTTGGGAAACCAGAAACTCTTCTTGGGTGCTGTCCACAGCTGCTATCTCTCCACAAGGACCTAGTTGGGTAGTTGTGACAGAGGACATATGGGCTGCAAAGCCCAAAAATGTACTATCTGACTAGTTACAGAAAAACTGCTGTCTTATGATATAGAACAGTCTTCTTTTTCCAAGGCTCTGAGCTACTGGTGCACTTGGACTAACTGTCCTTCAGCATGGCTTGCCTCCTGGATTTATCTGATTATTCTTTGGTAGCACTTCATTCTTCTCATGGACTCTTTTGGTTTATTCGGCTATGGTAATCCCCCTCTTTACTGTCATCACAACTACCCTTTCTTATGGGTTAAATGGACACATTAATTGAAATACTATAAGGAAGCCCTTGGTCCTTCATGTTTTCTTGAAATCCTTTTGACTACAGATAAGTCCTTTCATTTTGTCAGTAAAAATGGTTTAGAATGGAAATATTACAAAAATACTATTGCATTGTGGAAGAGAGAGTAGAGGGGAATGGCCAGGTTAAGGTGGGGATGGGAGACCATGGAGAAGACAGAACATTGGTGGAAACAAAAAGAAGAAAATGGGAATTTTATAGACAACCTTTTTCATTTCAGAATTTTCCTAGAGAGCTAATCCTAAGCAGTTGAGTTTGAGTGGCTAAGATGGATTGTCTACACGTCAAAACTCTTTCATGTTTCATTTTCTCTATTGGTAGCACTGAGTGATCAGATAGAGAAGTGAGGAAGAAAATCACTTGCCTGATTACTTCTGCATAGTTGTGTTATCTATAAACGCCAATAGTCTTCCAGTGGCATGACACTTTTATTCAGAGGTGTCCATTTGTGTTGCTGTAACAAGGTGTTGGGGCTGGTATGAGGGTGAGCTTTAATTGTTGAAACAACCTAGAATCATCTAGGAGGAGAGTCTCAATTAGGAAACACATTGGGTTTGCCTGTGGGTTTATCTAGAAGAGACTGTCTTAATTGACACTGAAAGACGCAGCCTCGTGTGGGCAGCACTGTTCCCTAGGAAAGGGGTCATGACTGCTGTGAGAGTGAGACATTGAGCTAAGCACAAGGAACAAGCAAGGAAGCATGTCTGTATTAATTTCTCTCTGCTCTTTACTGTGGATGTGATGGGACTAGCTGTTTTAAGTTCCTGCCCTGACTTTGCCACAGTGATAGACTGTAATCTGGAACTGTAACCCAAATAAACCCTTTCTCTCCTAAACTTCTTTTTGTAAAGATATTTGTCTCAGTAACAGGAAGTAGCATGGCTGGTTACTTTATAAATAAAAGAACTTTGTCTTGCTGTTCTGTGTAGGAGGAAGTATTGCGGAACAACCAGCGCATGTGCTGCAAATGCACCGAAAACATTCGGCTGAGGCAAACCTGTGTTCTGCCAAAAGACATAGAGATGGCTGATGTGAAAATGGCCTGATACAGAGAGCCAATGAGGATCAGACGGGATCTGAGAAAGGCTACTGGGGTCAATGGGACACCGGGAGGGGGGATATAAGGGACCCCCATATCCGTAATAAACGAGTCTGCAGCTGCTTGTACTGCCTGCTTCTCACCTGACTCCTGGTGTCTATGTCATGACTCCTGCCAACTCCACCCCCGCCTAGAGGGCCCCAGGACACCCGCAACATCTGGCGCCCAACCTGGGTTCCCCATGCTGGCATGGGCATTGACCTTCCTTGGGTTCTGGCCATCGTTATGGTAGCCACTTTTCTCTTCTGGACCGTGTTCTTTGCACTTTTCTGCCAGCCGTGCATGGACTGCTCTGGAGATCAGCCTTAGTTTCGCTTTCTCCACATGCGACCGCCTGGGAGCCTCTCCCTCACTTTCTTTGGTGTTGTGAGGCCCCACCTGCCTGAAGTTTCGGGAAGTCGGCCCCTATGTATTACATGTGCCTTCGGTTCTCCCGTGGGTGAGCGTGAGAACCCCCTCCTTCCCTTTTCCCTCATCCTGTCTGTCGATTAGGGAAGTACACATTTTGCTTTTGGTTTGTCCCGGGCAGCCGCATAAAGGCTGACCCCCTAGGAGGCGGAACCCAGGAGCGACCCCCAACCACTGCTCCACATCTGGAGACACCCTGTGGGCATAGGGCCATGGCCTAACGAACTACAGAAGTCCCCCACTGAGCACAAGACATCTGAGTCCAACACATTCTCTTTGTTTGCCTTAGAATTAACATAGGTAATCTGCCCACCAGCTGTAGGGAGCCCCAAATCAGCACATTAAAATCCCTCCTTGTCACCTGATGTCTTAAAGTTAAAACCAATGACCTAGATGCTTTCTGAAGGAGGCTACCATCCTCGCACCATGGGGTCATCCCTGAGAACATGTGGGACCCTGACCTCTGGATGCCAGTTCTTTTCCTAGATAGGAAGTGCCAGATGTCCTCAGGTATCGTCCCGCCTGCCTCATTTGTCCCCATTCTCCTGGCTAGCCTAATTCCTTTGGTCCTGCTCATCCTTGTCAAGTGTCTCTTTCAACATGCCCGACGACAAAAACACGTCAACAGAGCCACACTCCAGCTCTTCTTGGCACTTCAACACAAAGGCCTGGCTCAAGGGGAAATCCGTGAGGCCTCTGTATAATTGCCTTCCCCAATCACCCTGGTGGCCTCATACCCAGGGAGGTCGCCCTTTGAGGACCAGTAGTCAATGATGGGTAAGAGCTTGCTAACCAAGCCTACCTAAGACGGGCACTGTCCATAATACTAGGGACCCCCTGAGGTGGGGCCAACAATGCCAAGGCAAAGAATCTTGGCTCCCACTAGAGCTTCACACAAAGCAAAAGGGTGGATATGTAGGAGGAAGTGTGGGCTGAACAACCTGCGCACGCGCGCTGCAAACGTGCCAAAAACATCTGGCTGAGGCAAACCTGTGTTCTGCCAAAAGACATAGAGACAGCTGACGCAAAAATGGCCCGAGACAGAGAGCCAGTGAGGAACAGACACGACCTGTCAATGGACCAATGGGACACCAGGAGGGGGTATATAAGGGAGCCCCATATCTGCAATAAACGAGTCTGCAGCTGCTTGCACTGCCTGCTTCTCACCTGACTCCCGGCATCTGTGTTGTGACTCTGCGTTGACTCTACCCCCACCTGGAGGGCCCCAGGACACCCACAATAGTTCTGGAAGTTGCAGTGTATGATGCCACCACCTGCTTGGTCACTGTGGGGAGCCCCTCACAGCAAATGACATCATGTGGTAGAAACCTATGTGGAAGTGGAAATACGTGTACAGAGGGAACAAACCAAACACAGGGTGGCATCACCTTAAAACAATCCGTTCCCATAGTAATTAATGTAGTTGTCCAAATACCTAAACCTTTAGCACATGGATCTTGGGGGACAAACCACACTGAAACCATAACAAACTCAAAACCCATGGTATTTAGTATCAATCATCACCCTTACAACAGAATGATTAGAAAATTATCAAGTCATCGTCTTTGCAGTCTAGATGCTCTTTTGTGATCTTTGATTAATTATACAATGATAACTGGTTTCTGCCCAAATAAGGGGCATCTTTACTTTAGTCTAAAAGGAGAAAGCTAAGGAAGGGCTTTGTTTGTTTTGTTTCTATAATAGAGTTTAAAAATATATTATTTATTATTTTTATTTTGTGTGTATGAGTGTATTGCCTGCAGGTAGGTAGGTGCACCCGTGTTATGCAATACCTGTGGAGGTCAGACGAGATTGTTAGATTCCCCTGGAGTTACAGATGGTTGTTAACCACCACATGAAGTGTAGGTATTTCGAGTCATAGTCTGGTAGAACTGGACAAAGTCTATGACATGAGCCAAGCTGGTGCTGATGAGCAGAGTTTGTGGATGTGAGTGCACTGCTGCTCTGACATGGCAAACTGCCTGGAAAGTTGGCTGACAAGGATTTCTTAAATCAAGTGGTGCAGTTCATTATTGATTAACAGTCCTACCTTCCTGGACATGAATTGCCTGGGTCAGTCAGGTCAAATCAATACAGGTGGACTCTCCTCAGTCTCATCAGCTGAGATATGTTGATTCAGGTAGTCTCAGGTCTCAAGCAATTCATCTCAAGTGAAGTTAAAAACAAAGAGAGTAAATTATTGCTTTATCAGAGGTATTTGTCTTGTGCATACCAAAATTATGTTGTAAATTTTCCAATTCACTTTCAATACAACTATTTTGATTGACATAATTAGTTATTTATAGTAATAAATATTAATATGGTTATTAAAGATAGTGGGTCTCTCACTTTAGTGATAATAGTGGCTCCCTTAGACAATCTTATAAAATTAAAAGAATATATCAAAGCTAAACATGATCATTGAAGGTTTCTGAAGTACTGTCTATAATAAAGTATAATAAAGGAGTACACAAAGTTGTCAGAAAAATGTGATGGGGAGATATGGGAGGTGTTAGAGGGGAGGGAGTGGGCATGGATCTGATCAAAATACCTTATATGCATGTATGAAATTCTCAATAAAGTTTTTTTAAAAGTTAAGAAAAAGTAGAACCTATATGTTCAAATAGGGCCTTAAAAACAATTTTGCTGGTGCTGGAGAGACGGCTCAGGGGTTAAAAGCACTGACTGCTCTTGCAGGTGACCCGGGTTTGGTTCCCAGCATCCACATGGTGGCTAACAACCATCCTTAACACTAGTTCCAGGGTATCCAATGTTGTACAGGCATTGGACAACACGAGTGTACTTGCAGGCAATATATTCATACACATAAAATTTAAAAAATTGCCAATTAAAATGACTTCCAAGGTAATGTTTACTATAAAAGGATCAGTTTTTGCCTATAATTCCCCTCACAATTGATACTTTGAAGTATCTTCCATTGGAGATATAGAGTTGACTCTTCATGGGCCTTGCCCTCTTGAAGATAAGCACAAAAAAGTAAGGGATGCATGGCGTGTAAACTAAATAATTATAAACCACTTCCAAATGAGGGGTTAATGTATAATTAAAAAATTAAAAAACATGTCTCTCATGTGCTTTAATTGCTGTTCTTGTTGTGACAAAAATACCTGACAGTCACAACTTAAGGGAGGAGAGGGTTACTTTGGTTAATGGTTTCAGAGGGATTTAAGTTCAGCATAATGAGGAAAGTGTGGTAGTAGGAGTGGCTACTGTCTACATGTGTCAGAAGCACAGACCAGGGCCAGAGGTGGGTACACGTCTTCAAAGCCTACCTGCCCTTATTGTCTGTCCTACTTCTGCTGACTAGGCTCTGTGTCTTATAGTTCCACAGCCCCCTAAAACAGCACCACCAGCTGGGAACCAAGTGTTCAAACATGTGAGCCTGTTGGGGACATTTCATATTCAAACTGTAGCATCATGGATATACAGAATTATGTGTCCTACAGGTTTATTAACTCCTTAATGAGAGACCTGCAAAGATGAAAAACTAGACCCAAACAGCTTACTGAGAAGCTGGATATTTATATACCCTGGCTTTGAGGAAAGAATGTTAGAACTTGTTTATTAAGCTAGATAAAAAATTAACTGATATCCTACAGAATGGCAACAAATTCTAACCTTGAAGATTTTCTTTCCTTCTGGAATGAAATCAATACATAAACATGCAAGTTCACTGAGTTTGACCCCTTACTTAACATTAAAAGCAAAGCCAAATTGTGGATACTTCTTGAGATAATTTTTATGAGCCAATTATATATGATATTGAAAATAGTGTTTTCATGGGGAATCTCTAAATAACACATCTTCAGTGTGTTATGCTAAATTTTGAATCCCAGGAAAAATCCATCAGGAAAATGAGAAACAGCTAAAAAGTATTATAATTCTCCTAGAATAATAAAATGTGGCGATCAATGTAGAGACATTACTGGCTCTAAGGGATTCTTTGACACTGAGAAGAAAACAAATTCTAAAATGGTCACATGGGAGCAGAAGCTTAAAGTCAACATTTCAAGGAATTGGGAAAGTTGTAGATAATTTTCTTAGCAGATACCAAAAGAAATATCAAAAATATTCATGAAGAAAATCACGGACGTTATCTAATTTAAACATGCAAAGAGGTTGGAATGTGGGGATCAGATAAAGAATTTTCTAACGAAAGACACTCTGTGAACAGCAGTGGAAAGTTTGGAAAGTGCAAGTGATCTATAAAGCCTAAAAACAAGGGGGAATTAAGGTGGGAACAGATGGCAGATAGCCTTTAAATTCTGGGATAGGATTCTGAGTTTTACTATATGAGGCAAGTAGTTACTTGGTAATAGATGGGTTTTGTGTAGACAATCAAAGCTGCAGATATTGGCAGTGGGATGAGACAATTGTGGCTCATGAGGCAGTGATGCCAAGGTCAGGGATATGGTTAGGACCCTGGGTCTCTCCCTAGGTTCAGTACAATAACTGTGGCCTCAGTTGGGGCAATGACAGTAAGGGAAAATGGGAATGCTTTTGGGTAGTAGATTCCCCAAGGCAGGCTAAATGCTTGGATGCATGTATGGGAGCAAAGGGGTCCACAATATGAAAAGAAGAGTCACAAAAGAATAAGACAAGAATGTCCACATGTTAAACACAGGGAAAGTAGCAGGTATGTTCACACACCTTCTTTGCTACTAACGTGACTTATTTTGATAACTGACTCATCAATAAAACTGCGTGTTAAAGGGTTTTAAGTAAATTATTTAAAATGAGTGTTGTTTCTGTAGCAAGGCTATCAAAAAGTAAAAAAAAATCAAAACAATGTTAACGTTCCACGAGAAGGTCATTTAGAGAACAGTTAGCATACTGTGGCTTCTGTGGCCTTTGGGAATAAACCAGCTCAGAAAGCAGCCTGGTCTGCCCTCTGGAACATGCTATCGAAACAGCATCCCTGTTGTCCATCCCTGCTGGTAAGAGTGCAGTGAAGGCCAGAGTTTCTTTCAACCTAGGATGAGGCACCATGGTCCAAACTCACACTCCTGATCCCAGCATTGTGGCCTCCTCAGTCTCACTCTGCTCACCCCACAAACTTAGGCTCGCTTCAGGCTTGGCCGTGAGTTGTCCAATACTCACTGTTTATGTCATTATGAATAGGCAGTTAGGAAAACAAGAAACATTTAGGATATAGGAGGATTGTAGGTTTAGGGAAGTAAGAGTCTTAGAAGAATAATTTCCCCACACCTTGGGTAGCCTAAGAACCAGATCAGAGTCTCAGAGTTTATTGAGTATCTAGAAGGAATGAAAACATCAAAATGAATACTGGCACTTATAAACTCATTCAGTCCTTTGTAACTGATTCTTATTCTACAGGATCTTGGATCAGTCATCTGAGGTCAGGATCTCTTTTCTGCTTCTTCTGCAGGAGTCTTGCTAAAGGAATTCAGAAATGCCACCCCAAAACATGATGCTGTGCTATGTTGATTACTTTGAATGGAGGATGCTTGGGGGACAGTGGGTACAGACAGAGGCTTTTCTTGTTTTTCTTGTTCTTATTTTCCTAAAGATGGATCATCTGGAAGGAAATTCATTGTCATAAACTCTCCCTGGGAATTCTATCAACCAGGGAAGTTTGACTCTAGCCACAGGAGAGGTGTTCAGAGGTTGATGCCACACACAGACAGACTGCCCTTAATGTTCTGAGGCCGCCTTCAAGACAACTGTTATCATCAGAAAGGCCTAAGAAATAACATGAGGAGACATGGAGGCCTTGTATGGACTTCGGAATTTACCCATAGTCTGATAATTTCCAGATCATTATGACAGTGACTTGAATTAGAGTATTGGCAAGGAAAACAGAATGATCTGTCAATTCAAGATATATTTTGAGGAGGAAGATACCCGAGATGATTGTCAGGTTACTGGCATGAGCAACTAGGGGATGTGGGTGTCAGTTACTGAGAGAGAAGTGGAGGGAGAGCAGATGGAGTGTGGGGGCGAGTAGCGGAATTTGGGAGCAGCAGGTTAGACATGTCTGTGAGAGAACTAAGGGGCTATTTTAAGGAGACAATTTACACATATTTGAGTTCAGAGGAGAGGACACAATGAGAGACACTGGGCAGCCTATAGTAAAATTTATAGTCATCGATGACTTCAGCAAAGAGCCACTGAAGACTAGAATACATGCCATGAGTAGAGGCTTGAGTACTTTGGTGGTGGGAGGCCAGGAAAGAGGAGAGATCAGCACATAAACCTGAAGGATCACTAAGTGAGGGAGACCTTGGGGAACCTACAGCTAGTGCAGTGAATGGGTTCTGAGGATTTTCAAAGGGAGGTGCAAAATTTCTCACTGTTACAGGTTGAACTGTGTGTATCATCATCTCTGGTACATCAGACTGAGACAACTTGGAAATAAGGCCATTGAAGATGAATTTGGTGGAGATGTGGCCATGCTGGAGTTGCATGAGCCCTTTATCCACCAAGACAGGTGTCTTTATATGAAGAGGAAAATGCCATGTTGAGACACAGATACACAGGAGGAAGATGTAATGACAGGGGCAAGGACTGGACTAAGCCAGCTGCAAGAGGCATGAAGCATCTACTTAGCGTCTCAGGAAGGTGTTAGAATACATAACTCTGGCTTTAAGTCCCTCAGACTACAGTGCTTTGTTATAGTAGCCCCAGAAAACTATTAAAGTTTATGGCAGCCTCAAACTAAGCAAGATGAAGAAGGTGAATACCCATTGCATTAATAAAATAGTGAACATTATTTTCAGTTACTATGTAGACATTTGGAATTTGAGATATAAATTTTTTAATATTTTATTTTTATTTTTTTATGTATATGAGTGTTTTGCCTGCATGTAGTTAAGTGTTCCCATGCAATGCCCACAGAGGTCAGAAGAGGGTGTTGGATCCCCTGGAACTGGAGTTGCAGACAGTTGTTAACTGCCATGTGGGTGCTGGGAATTGAATCTGGGTCTTCTGCAAGAACAGCCAGTGCTCTTAATCACTGAGCCATCTCTCCAGGCCTGACATTTAATTTTGTAATTTCTCTTTATAGTTTTGAGATTTTTTCATACATGAGGACCATATTTATAGCATCTTCCCCTCCCTTTCACCCTCGAACTCTTCCCACCCCAACTCCACTGTATCTCAATTTTATGACCTCTTCTTTATATGCATATAACTCTAATGAGTCCATTCAGTGTTGCTTGTGGGTACATGTGTTTACTTGGAGTTTATTTCTAAAGTTTCTTATGAATCTATTTTTCTTTAGAAAATTGGTATGCATTTTAAAAGAAATTATTTATTTTAAAAATTCTAAAGTTGCTTTTTCATAGATAATTCCTATTAGGTAATTATAAAATTACCTTGACAAGTGCTGTGTCTCCTCCTAAACTCTAAAGAACAGCTCTATATCACACCCTCCCCCAAAGGCTCAAGAAGCGTCACAGATGAAGGCGTGGAGTTTGTAAGAGCCAGGGGTGGTGGATGAATAAAGGAAACTGTTTTCTAGACACAACAGGACAGTTACACATATGAACCCACAGCACTTATGACAGTGTGCACAAGACCTGCCCAAGCCCAAGCCAGTCAAAAGTCCCAGCATGGAGTGGGGAGGTGGCCCAAAGTCCGGCCATAGCTAAGGAACTATTGGCAATTAATAGGGCTGAAAGAAGAGTCAGTTTTTCTGTAAGGGTGTGACACTGGGTAGGTTGACTGGGCTCCAGGGGATGGACCCATATCCAAGAATGTTTGGGGAGCACTAATTGGATTCACTATGCCTTAAAAATAGAGAACTTGAAGTGTGTGGGGGAGGGGTATATAGGTGGGGGTTGATCTGAGAGGAGATGGGGGAGTGGATCTGATTATGATAAAATACATTGCATGAAATTCTCAAAAAAATCAATAAAATACTATTTTAAAATGATAAAATATACTGTATACATGTATGAAATTCTAAAGACTTCATAAAAATATTTTTTAAAAAAGAACAGCTCTATAAATTCTTCGGCAACTTCAAATTCAGCAGACCCTGATAGCCATTTTCTTAATCCCAAGCCAGGCCAGGCTATTTGAACTCTAAACTCATCTAAAAGTTTTGAGCCACTCTAAACACATATTCATACATAGCTCCAAATGAGACTCTGAGAAGTCTGAAAAGAGGCTGGAGAGATGGCTCAGTGGTTAGAGCATTTGCCACTCTTGCAGGGGACCTAGGATCAGTTCACAGCACCCACATTGAGGCTCATTTACCATCTGCAACTCCACTTCCAAGGGATTAGACACTTTCTTTTGGCCCCCACAAACACCAGGCACACCCATGGTGCACATACATATATGAAGGCAAAACTCTCATACACATAAAATATAAATAAGTCTTTGAAAAAAGAAAAGTCTGAAAGTACTGGATGAATTTTTTCCTTATTATTTCCAAATGTAATATTTTACATGTATGGCTATTAAACACTTAGACTGATAAAAAGTGAAAATGAGTGCGGAAGGAGAGGCTGATCTATCTTCAGCAGCTGGTGTGGTGGATAAAGATGTGAGCGAGTGGAGGCAGCTTGTATGGAGCAGTGATCCCAAGCTTTGTGCCTACAGATGAGCTTGGAGAAGGTTTGGATCTGTGTACTCCCAGCACAGTCCTAAGTTTATAACATTTTCATCATATTTTATGAAATTTTAATAAATATACTTTTGGGGATGTTATAATTACTGATTTAAGATAAAACCAATGTAAGGTGCTTCAAAATCCACCTTATATATGAACATACAATGACAAATTGATATTCAGCTTTTGCTTAAAATATTCATGAACAAACTTTTTAATAGGTGGAATTTTATAACATTCCTTTCTATTTTAATCCTTTTTACTTTCAATTTCTTCTACAAAATGTCATGATGATATAATCTTTATTTTTGGAACGTTCTTTTGAGTGATCACTGCAATAAACTATGGAAGTCAAAATTTAAAATAATTTTTTTTTTGAAAATCCTAAAGAGTTTGTTGGGCTTGCTAACAGAGCACAGAGTGGGGGTTTATTTACAGAAGAGTGGGAACCCCCCACTTATGGCTGTGTTGGAAAGTCCACACTCAAATATAGATCCTGTAATTTCCTGACAGCCACACAAAATGGTGAGAGAGGTGCCTCATAATGTTCTCAGCTTACATATCCTTAGCCCCTCCCCCGCATGCAGCTAAGGTTGACTGATTGGGTGGAAGGGGTAACTGACTCCCTCATCGACTCTTTGATAAGCTTGGGAAGGAGGTGTGGCCATAGCTTGCTGGCATAGTGGTCAAAGGACACTTCCAGTTAACACTCCACCCCTTCCTCTGGCTCTTACATTCTTTCTGCCAACCTCTTCTGCAAAAGTCCCTAAGCCTTGGAGAGGGGTGATAAGTGTGGAATGATCTTCCTCCCATTGTGGCAAGGCACTGAACAAACTATGGAAATTGAAATTTAAAAAAAAATTAAAAAGTCCTGTGCCCATAGATCTCTAAATGGTAAATGCTTTTCTCTTGGTTTAAATTTTTTTGCAGTTAATATTTGCATTGAATTGGTGAAATGATATAAATTGCACATGATTAATAATTATTAACATATGAAAGTTACTAGAAACAAATGTGGTACTAGTATAGATGTGTTTTTATTTCAAGTAGTTTAGATACTGAGGAATAAATATTTGGGGGTGGGATGGGACAGAGTTCTGTGTCAATACTTTTCCTATTTTTTCTACTTATATAATCCCTGAGAAGCTTTTTCATGAAGATAAGCTCAGAAGGGAAGGACTTTTGGTTTAGTAGTATTCAAAGCTTTTAAATGATGGAAAATATGGACAAAATCAAGTATGTATTTATATTTCTTACTTTTCTGTTGCTGTCATAAAACATCATGACCAAGGGAACTTATGGAAGAGAGAGTTTATTTAGCTTACAGTTCTGGAGGGGTCAGAGTCCATCATGGTGGGGAGGCATGGTGGTAGAGGTGGCCTGAACATAAAGCTAAGCACTCACATCTTTAACCCATAAGGCTTAAGAACTCTCAAAACTGGCCTCTAGTGACATGCTTCCTCTGGCATGGTCACGTGGCCCAAAACCTTCCAAAACAGCACACTAACCATGGACAAAGTGTCCAAATACCTGGAACCTACAAGGAACATTCTCATTCAAACCACCACAGTATCATAAGAAAATGATTATGTAAATAACCTGCTGGTTGACCAAAGGATGAGGTTCTCCTTCAGCTTAAAAAAGATTTTTCTGTTCACTTTTCCCTTTAAAATTTTATTTATTATTATTACTATTATTATTATTATTATTATTATTATTTGTGTGTGTGTGTGTGTGTGCACTAGTGTGCTCATGCATGTGTGTGGGCCCCACTGGAGGACAAGCTGTGGGAGTATGTCCTCTCTTTCCACTTTGGGCATTCCAGGGATCCAACTCAATTTGCCAGGTTGTCAGTCTTGGCCGCAAGTGACTTCATCAACTGAGCCACGGTGCTGGCCCTTTTATCCTTATTTTTAATGTCTTGATATTGTACCTCCAAATGAAACTTTATTTCACAGTCCTGCTTAAAATTTCCAAGAAAGCCTGGACTCGGACTTTTGCTTGGGAGGCCATAAGGCCAGGAGTAGACGCGGTCCTTCATTTTTAAGTACTCACTTACAGGTTATATATGGGGCAAAGTTGTAGAAAAATGTTAAATAACAAAGACGTGATTCCTTCCTTCAGGGCTACAGACCTAGGATTTCCCATCTCCTGTTTGCATGTTTTAATTAGATTATACCATAGTGATTGAAATGGTAAGTTCGTCTCTGAAAACTGACTGGAATGGAAACCTTTACTCTATACATCCTTATAGAAGAAAGTTAACTTTCTCCCCCATGCATCCTATAATTCACCGTTTTTGGTTTTCTGAGCAGAGTATGTGTGAATGTATAGTTTCTTCTTTCTGCATAAATATAGAACAGAAAACAACAGAACAACATACCTCACAAAAATAACGGGGAGGTTTGTTTTTCCTGGGAGACACGCCCTTTGTTCACTCACATATCTGAAAATCCTTATGCCAATCCAGGTTATTAGTCATTCTAAAAATGAGTGAGCATATATTAGGAATTCTAAAAGTGACTGAGACTTATTATACATGTCTCCAACATAAGCATCATCACCTGTGATTGATTCATATGTTTATCTATTGTTTCTTTCTTTAATGGCAAAAGGTGGTGGCACTGAATTTATCACAATGAAACAGACTGTGGGCACTGCCTTTGGTGAAGAAATTAACACCCTGCCTTGAGCAGAAAGCTGGGCGATTGGAAGAATTCAATCTGGCATAAAATGGAGTACAATGATCAGCATTTTACTGAGGATACTGAGTTCCAGGGAGGTTAGGCAGGTTCTCCAGCATTAGTGAGAGACCTGAGACCATGGCCTCATCGGGCCCTATTATCACCCTGAGGTTTGCAAACTCTTTTCATTATGAGAAAGCTTCTATTTTGATATTCAAATGCTTATCCATTTAGTACAAGTCTCTCTGAAGAGTGAACTGAGATGGGGTCTACTTCTGAAGCAGGGCCATGACCACATAGGGATTGCACACACTGCCTCTTTCCTGTCTCCAGTGGCAAAGCCAATACCGTAGAGCTAATTCTTAGGTAAATTCTCTTGCTGTGCACTATGTCTACCTTGAAAATATCCAGAACATCTGACATACATTTTCAGAGTTGACAATTTTTAATGATGCTATCATCTTGGCCACAATTACTTTGAAACTGTGCTTCTAACTGCCTTTTCTGAAAAAGGGAAATGTTTGCTTCATTAGGCCGGTCAGGGGACTAAGTGGCTTAATCCATTGGCAGAGAGTTTATATGAGATTGTTCTATTTGAGCACTTTCCCAACTTTCAAGTTATTTTGTTTTGAGTTTTGCTACATAAGAACAATAATATATACTTAAATGAGGCTAATTTAGTCGAATTATTTCTAAAATTAAATTCCAATTTAAGATTGGTACTGTATGAATAAATAAGTAACTAAATTAAGTATTTTTTAAGTATACTTTTTTAGTCTTGTAGAAAAATCTGTGTTGGAACAAAGGACTCAAGTATAATGCCATTTAATCACCTTTCATATGATATTATCCTATAGGATAAAATCTTTGTCAAATTATATTAAAATCAAAAGATGTTTCTTCCCCATATTTTAAACTTATTCTCTCCTTGTGCCTTGCAATTTTAAGCACTGGCTATTTTATTGTAATAATTTAGGGTAGTTCCCGTATGGCTAGTAGATAGAAATTAAAACAGACATAGATTTGATGTACAGGGCTTAGGTTCTGCAGTAAAGCAGCTTCTCGATGTCTTGACATTCTGTAAAATGACACAGGAATAGAGTTCTATAGGCTTCTGGGACCTTGCTCATATGAACCTTCAGCAATGGTGTCAGCATGTATAGGACCCATGCAAACTCAAGCAGACAAAAACTCAGTACATGACTGTGGAAATGGGCAGCAGTCCCCAATCTTAGCCAAATTATTGGTAGCTGATTACTACTGGGTGAGGAAAAGCTGATCTTCTTAAAGGGAGGGACTTTAGATAATCTGACTAGATCTCAGTGGATGAACTTGCACTGAGGGATGTCTGGGGACACTAACTTGACATGATAGGCCTTAACACAAATGACAGAATGTATGAAATCCAGTGGGAGTGGGGGATGGGCAGGTGCCAATAGGGAAGGGGGTATAAAGACGATTAAGATGTTCTGTATGAAATACACAAAAAAACAATAAAAAATTTGCAAAAAGAAAATGAAGGCTAAGTGTAGCAGTTAGTATCTGCATTACCTCTTCACTTCAGGGACTCAGTCTGCGTTAGACTCTGTCCTGTGTTTAAATGCACCTTTAGCCATTGCCATGATTTTCACATCACACAGAGAAATGACTTTGAGAAACGATGATGTACAAAGAAGTCATTGTTCACATGCTAATACCTTGTAGTCAACAATGGCCTCAATACAATCTCAAATGATAGTAATACTTCTCATTCTCGATTATATTTTCCAAATGAAAGCAAATAATGAATGCAAGAAATCATTTCCAGTTAGTGAGAGCATTCAGGCTTCCTATGGTTTACAACATTAAGATGAGAAGCTTGGCTAAATTGTTCATATATTTAGAATATACCCCATGGTAACATTTTCTAAGCTTGCATGTGTACAAAGATCTTGAAGTCAGGGCACTCCCCAGAGCAAGTTTATTTTGTCAAATAAAACCTGATGTGAGGATCACATGTGGTCACTGAATTACCACCTGTATTATGATGCGTACTTAATCTCCCAATTTCATAGAAGGAGAGACTGGATTTTGAAGAGTTTAAGCACATTGACAATTTCACACAACTACTGAGTTGGAAGCACAAGCCTGTCTTTTACACAGTCACTCTATTCACCAATCCACAGGTTCTTTTAAGTTACCTCCGAGGAGAAAAGATTGAATATGGTAGGTAAGAAATGCTACTTTATATAAATGGATAGAATACCAAAGGCAGAGGCAGTTTGCTTCCTACAAAATCCCAGGGACATATGAAAATATTCAAATGATTTCTCTCATGTATAATTGTTCTTGTTTCTCTGACCCTATTGGAGATATAATTTAATTTTTTAAAAGATAGGTCAGACACCTTAAGTGGGAAAACCATGATAGAGGGGGGAGACGATACAAGAGAGAAACAATGCCTAGCTAGTCACGAATACCAGAGGGAACCATATTATTCCTACAATCTACTGACAAATTATACATAACAGATCAAGAAATATATCTCTAGATAAGGTTTATTTGAGACCAACTGGTCATTATCCAAGATTTATCTGCAGGACACACAGTAATTTAAAATGCCAGAATGGTGGAACTAACCTTCTTGGATGTTTAACAGACATACCTTGAGATCTATACTAATTGGGTCAGAGGGATACAAAGGACACTTTTTGCTCCTTGCCCTCCTAGGTCGATTAGTTCCCAGGGACTATGAGCATCTCGCAAAACGTCCTGTAATGGTGGTGGGTCATCTGACCTCTTGATCAAGGAAGCCAAGGAGACCCCACCAGATGGACTTGAACCAGTGTCCAGTCTACAAAGAGGAGGGTCAACACGGAGGAATCATTTCCTCCATGCTTCCAAGAGAAGCCAACAATGGTCAAGCAGGACTTTTGACTTATCTTCACATAGATGGAACTGGTAAAAGAAAGGAGCCAGGGGCTCCTCCCAAACCCATGGGACCCCTGAGGAACAGATCCTCTAACGACCTCAAGAGTAAAAACAAATCAGTTTATCTAGTCCAATTGTATGTCCTTAAACACCCAAAAGGGAAGTATAGCCAAAGATTAAAGGGGCCAACACAATATCATAAGAGCATACATATATATAACTAAAAGTTACTCGACAAACAGCAAAGCCAGACAGGCGATACCTTCAGTCGAGTTGTTGGCCAGGATAGATAAAGGCTCTTCCAAACAGTAACCCAACATACTACTGGAAAAATGAACAGCAGACCCCAATTCTATCCAAAGGAATACTGACAATGGATTGCCGTAGATGAGGAACAGCTGACCCTCCTGGAACAGGGACCTCTGGCTGACTAGATTTACCAGAAGGGCAGACAGGGGGGAATGGATGAGGGTGCTGACAACACAGTGGACAGTGACAGGGATGGCAGAGTATGGAGCCTCTAGTGGGAGAGGAAGGCTGTCTATCTGACGAGTTTGTAATCATGCTCAGATGCCGAGGAGCTCAGAAGGTGGGCGACTGTGACCAGTGATAGTCATGTATATAGAGATTAGAAATGCATGTGAAAACGTCTCAATGTCAATTGCCTTGGAATGAATTCTTCTGTATGAAAAAAAAAAAAAAAAAAAAACAAAAATTTTTTTTTGAACCCCCAAATAAAAGAAAAAAAAAAAAAAAAAAAAACAAAAATTTTTTTTTGAACCCCCAAATAAAAGAAAAAAAAAAAAAAAAAAAAACAAAAATTTTTTTTTGAACCCCCAAATAAAAGAAAAAAAAAAAAAAAAAAAAACAAAAATTTTTTTTTGAACCCCCAAATAAAAGAAAAAAAAAAAAAAAAAAAAAGATAGGTCAGAAAGTAGCTTTCATAAGGAATTTTTAAAGCTTAAAGGAGGAAAGTGAAGGTTTAAAAACTCAGCTGTGAGTGCTTGGCCCTAAATGTGATATCTTTATCACCCTCTCTGGGGTCCAGGGAACATGGAAGGAGAAGTGATAGGAGTGAAGGGATGTGGGAATGGAGGGATGTGAGAGTGGAGGGATGTGGGAGTGGAGGGGTGAAGAGGAGCCCAATGGGGCACTGTCTTCTGGTTATGACATGGGTATGGCAATAGCAGTCATGAACAGATAGCAGCTGTGATTGCCTACATGGGACTTGAAAAAAAGGAAGGAAAGAAGGAAGGAAGGAAGGAAGGAAGGAAGGAAGGAAGGAAGGAAGGAAGGAAGGAAGGAAGGAAGAAGGACATTGGGGTAGGGATGTGACTATTTGGGAAGAAGGGGATCAGTAGGAG
This sequence comes from Nannospalax galili, assembly GCF_000622305.1. Lineage (NCBI taxonomy): Eukaryota > Metazoa > Chordata > Mammalia > Rodentia > Spalacidae > Nannospalax > Nannospalax galili. The sequence continues at coordinate 4,978,296 of NW_008358517.1, forward strand.
AGGAATGTGAGAGAGAGTAGTAGGGGGTGAATTTAATCACAGTACATATATACGAGTATGATACTGTAAAAAATAAAAATTAATTTATAAACTCAGCTGCTGGAATAAACCACTCTCTTCCATTATTCAAATTCAGGGCAAAAGAACTCAGTGACATGAAGGTTCTAGGGTAGGTACTGGAATGGGAAAGGATGCAAAGGGCAATGAATAAAACCCCAACCCAAAAGTTTGGTTCAAATTTATGTAACTTAGAACATAGAGCATTGTTAGATATTTAATTATGCATTCTAAACCACAAAAATTATCAATAATTGAGTTCTGAACAAATATAAATAGTCTGTTTGCTATATTAAAATTTCTTCAGATAAGGAAAAGCAGATTTTCGTTACGTGTGTAAATGTTTACAGTACTTGGGAAGATTCCATCATCAGTGAGTGAATTATTTAAAAATAAACACAACTCATTCCCTGAGTCTTAGTACTTTGCCTTTTGGTAACATTTTCTCAAGAATGTGTTTTTGTAATTGTTAACCCTGTGTTAGATATAAGGAACAGAGCATCCCCTAGAGGGTTCTTGGTCTCATTCATAGAAGAATTTAAGAATGAACTCAAATAAAAGCTTTAGGACAATTTTATTCAAAGTTAAAGAAAAATCCTCAGAGCAGGCAAGCTGGAAATCTCGACAGCTGCCTTGAGGAGGAAAATGGAGGAGAGAAGGAGAAAAGCCATGGGAAGCCATGCAGATTTAGAGCCTTCATAAGGTCAGACGTGTGGCTGACTGGCAGCCACATGGCTGGGAAACGGAAGGCTTAAAGAAAAAGCAAAGAAATACAAAATCCTAGGGCAGCCCAACACATTAGAGAAATCATGATTAGAAAGGGGATATGAAGAAGGAAAGGAGAGGTCACATTTTTCTGAAGAGTTTGAAAAGCAGGCAGACTTACAGAGACTCACATGTCTGTGGTGGGGTCCAGAAGCACCTCACTAGGAGGCGGGATTCCAGGCAGGGAAAGTTCATTATCTCATTAACCCACTAGGTATTCCACCCATCTACTTAGCGTGACTTAAGGTGAATTTGTCTTCCTAGGGGTGGTCCTATGACCAGGTGTTTGATCAGTGAAACTGGAAAGGTGGGTCTTGGGAGAGACAGACTAGACCAGTCCTGACCAGTTAGTCTTATGCTCCTCTAACATATTGAACCATAAAATTCTCAATGTGTAACCAGGGTGGAGAACTCATGCTATAGCAGAAAGGGTTTCCAGAAGACCTGGGTATGAAGACCAACTTTCTAATTGATTGGTATAATTTAAAGAATAAAATATTAAATTGGTTTTATTAATCTGTTGCCTGTAACATTTCATTTGTAGTCCTTACCTAGTTGTAGAGTCAGTTGCCTAGAACTTGATGCTGCTAATAAAATGGGGAGAAAGAGGGTCCCCTAGAGGATTCTTAGTCTCATTCATAAAAGAATTTAAGAATGGACCCAAGTGGAAGCTTTTCCAATTTTATTAGAATCTTAAAGGAGAAGAAATCCTCAGGGCAGGAGAGCTCATAATCTTGGCAGCTGCTTTAAGGCAGTGAATGGTGGGAAGAAAGAAAGCAAGCCATGAAGCCACGCAGGTTTAGAACCTACATGGAGGTCACACATGTGCCTGACTTGCAGCCACATGGCTGGGAGAAGGACGCTTTGGAGAAAGAGTAAAGAAATACAGATGCTAGGGGCTTTTTGCTACTCTAACACTACAATTTGAGATCTATTAGAAATCAAAATTTTAAAGTTCCCAGAAAAATTCTGAATCTTGAACTGAACTTCCTGCAAGGCTGACCAACTGATTAACACTTTAATGACTGTGGAGAGTTTGGAATGTCACAGGTCCAGAGCCTACTTAAAATATCTTGGGCCATGGTTTAGTCACTCCTTGGCCACCTCTGTTTCTGACCTTAACATTTTGTGACTAATAGAAGATGTTAGTTTAAGAATGAAACTGCTCATTCCCACCAATCAAAAGGCTAAGAATGTCATCAGATAGCATCTGAGACCTATACTGGAATCCCCCTGCTTTGTTCTGCCCTGCCTACAGAATGTACCTACTAATATATGTTGATTGATGACTTTTATTCTTTTTTTATTATATATGTATTTTTTATTTTTCAGAAGAAGCATTTCATTACAGCTTTAACATAATAACAGTTTCCAGAGCAGAGATACATCTCTTTCAAAAGTGGCTATAACATTTTTAGGTTCACTGTTGAATACAGTTATACAATATTGAACTCAGCATAAACCCTGTAAGACATAAAATTGAGCGAGTTTTTAACCTTTAAAAAAGATCTCCATTTCACTTTAAAATATACTGACTTTTGTTGTTTTACTACAAAAACCTTATGAAACTGTTACCATTTTGGAACATGGAACGTAGGGTAATCTGAATCTGTGTTCTTGGGTCATGGTCATGCATATTGGCTCCAGAATAAACTATCTCTTATCCTCTTAAGAAAACAACTATTTGAGATCTGTTTAAGAAAAAGAATATCCAGGCTGGAGAAATGGCTCAGCAGTTAAGAGCACGGGCTGCTCTTGCAGAGGACCTGAGCTGAGTTTGACTCCCAGCACCCACATGGCAGCGGACAACCATCTGTAACTCCAGTTCAGGGGGATCCAAGGCCTTCTTCTGACCTCCTTGGGCCTTGCACAACTGAGGTGCACTTATATACATGCAGACATTGCATTCCTATACATAAAATAAAAATAATAAAAAATATTCTTTTAAAAAAGAAAAAGAAAATCAAACAGCTTATATTTGCAAATACTATAAAGCTTTCCATTGATGCGGCTGGAGAGGTAGCTCAGCAGTTAAGAATACTTGACTGCTCTATCAGAGGACCAGGATTCAGATCCCAGCACCCATGTCAAGAAGCTCACAAGCACATGCAACTTGAGCTCCAAGGGATCTGCTGCCCCTTTCTGGCCCCCGCGAGCACTTGTACATACATGTGCATACATGAGTTACTCATAAATGAAATAAAATAAATCTTTAAAAAAGCACATTACAGCCAGGCATGGTGGTACATGCCTTTAATCCCAGCATTTGGGAGGTAGAAGCTGGTGGATCTCTGAGAGATTGAGGCCAGTCTGATCCACATAGCATATTCCAGGCTAGATGGGGCTTCAGGGAGACCTTATCGCAAAAATCCAAAAATCAAACCAAAACAATAAAAGCACTTTTACCACCAGAAATACACAAGCTAGTTTATTAGCATCAGAGTTAAACTCACTCTAGATTTACTAAGTTATTGAAGAGCAGATATGAGATTGTGATTACATGTTAAATATTTATGGAAGAAGAGGAGGAGGAAGGGTTGGTAATGGCATTTGTAGAGAACAGCAGCCTCTTATAAAAGTGAGACTGAGGAACAGTGATCTTTGATGAAGATGCAGTGCCACCATCATTAGTACATGTACACAGAACTTTTCCTTCATGTTTCACAATTGGCAGATGTCAGAATCATTTTTTCATTGTTCAAACAATTTCCTTTATGACAAAAGAAACTCATGTTCAAAATCACTGCCAGAAGTTACTTATGTCTAATTTGGATCTGAAGCAAAGAAAGATCCTTGTTACACAGAAATTATATCTCTATATTTATATGTGTCTGTTACTTGACAAATACCTCTTACGCATTCTGATGTACTGTTTGTCCCTATCTCCATGTGATCCCATGTATTCCCTAGGCTTCAGAAGCGCATATGACTTTTTTTCTCACTGTTTATGTACTCAATGTTGTGTCCTCAACTTATTAACTTGAGGAAAGCCAGATTTGTCTCTCATCTTTCTTCCTGAGTTTGAGACAGGTACAGAGACCTCACTAATATACAACAGTAAGTATGGAAACCAATTGATTCCTGTCTCGATGAGGGCATATCTATCCACACAAGCACTAAGCAGAAAACCTTGACATCAGAGGACTTCCCCTTCCTCGCCTCCAACATTTGATCAGCAGCCTGCACCCCTGGTTCTCCTCTGTACCCACCATGCCTCCGCTTCTCTGTCCCTCTTCCATCACTTGTTTCAGTCAGGCTATAATGGTCTTGGACTGAACTCAGACAATAGTCTGTGGACAGATCTACTTCCTTCTAAATGCTTTGCTGGGCATTCTTTCAGTAGTGCGAGTTTGATCATGTGTTTAGTACCTCAACATTTCCTCCTTTTTAAATATAGTACCCTCAAGAGCATGCCTCAGTCACGGTGTGCTCCCTGACCTACTCCCTCTAGTGCTTCTTGGTACGACATGGAAGAATTTCCTGAAGATGCCTATATTTCTCATGTCTGTGCTTTGGACATGTGGCCTTTCTTGGCTCCTTGCTGCCTTCTGTGTACAAAATAAGAACACGGTTGTGGGCTCAGCATGTGCATAGCCTCCTAGAAGACTCCCTCATCTCCCTACAGCCAGTCTGTTGGATGCCTCCTTGCTGGGTTTCCTTAGCAGTCTGTGCACTGTGCTCCACTTCAGCCCTGGACAATCTTCATCGCACTTGTTCTCAGTTCTGATGCCCTCACACGGTTGTCGACTTCTTCCCGACCGTGCCTGTCCCCAACCTCAAAATTCCTTGCGCTTGATACATAGGACTAACACATATTTGTATAATGAATAAAAGGAAGAAGATGAATTCTCAGCTACAGGACCTGTTTAGCCTGGCACTCTGTCAAGCTCGTCTGCAGCTTTAGCTCAGTACTCCAAGAGCATCAGTTAGAAAACATTATAGAGCTTGCAGAATAGCAGTGCATTCTGAACACACCAATGACATTCAGAGAACATCAGTTAGAAAACACGATAAAATTTGCAAAATGACAGTGACAAAGGTTATCACCTTCCAAGGTCCCCTCTGTGCTTTCTTGTCCCTGTCTACATCTTTTCTTTTCCTTTGGAGGGTTTTTGGTTTCACGTGTTCATGTTCTCAAGCTTATTGGCACACCCACCACTCTTGGGTTACCAAAGACAATAAATTTAAGCATGAAGAAACTATGTGAGCCCAAATGATCAGCTTGCATTCAACAAGTGTAGACTCAGTGTCTCTTTCATGCCAGGAGCACAGGTGCAGCAGTATGCAAAGCAGAACTCATGTTATGAAACTTACAGTCTACTGGGAAACAATTGTAAACAAACAGATACAGCAACAGAAAGCCAAGTGGTAATACATGTGATGAATGAAAGTGAAGAAAATAAAGTGGTAAGGCTGGTGTTTGCTCTTTTGTGTGGCATGCTCATCAGTGATTCGTTTCATAGATAAACTACCAAGAGTCTAAAGGACATCAAGAGAAAAGAGCTATGCACTTCCTGGGGAAGGGAGGCAAGAGCTCAGAGCTCTCCTGGCCTCCCCAGGACCAAAGCTCTCTGACCCACTGTAGTTTGGCCAGTGCTCCCAGGCAGAAAGCTGGTCTCTATGAGTCTTATCTTACACTTCCTTTCCTCAGGGGTCACAGATCTGAGCTGCTTTTATCCAGAATCAGAAAATTATAATAATTTTTTACATTTTGCTCAGTTTTATAGCTGTTTCTAGCGAGAAGGCCCGTCTGGTTCAAGTTACTTTGTGCTGTCCAGAAGCAGACTGGTGATGTGTCTTGAAATATAGCTTGTGAGGTTATAACTTAGCCATCTTTGTGAGTTTTAAAAATTCATTTGCGTTATGAATTTTACATGAACAACAGTTTTCTCTGTTTTGACAGAATCAAGTGGACTTTCCAAGTCCCAGGAAGTAAAGTTTTCGCTTCGTAAAGCTTGGCCACCTTGCCAAGTTTTGCCCTTTCAGTTTTGAAATGACAAAGAGGAAGGAGTCAGAAGTCAGCGAGCAGTTCAGACCCTGGGCATCTGATGCAAACCGAGTGCTGGTTTCTGGACAAGTCAGAGAGAGACTTTTTTCTGAGTTTGGAATAGTTGATGAATTTCAAAGAGCAGTAGAGTAAATACTAGAAGATCCAAGTTTCCCCCAGTTCCGTTACTATTCATGTGACTGTGGATAAAGGTGACAGTTCCCTCATCTGTGAAATTATATCTGGCTTATCTATTTCATGAGATTTAATGTGAGGCTTAGGTTTAGTGATATATATCAAAAAGACAGTAGAAAATAAAACACTGTTTAACTACAGGGAATATTACTTTTGATGATTTGAGAAGGAACTAAACTTTATACAAAAGATGAGAATTTTGAGTGTAAAAACTTTGGGTAAGGGCGCTGGAGAGATGGCTCAATGGTTAAGAACACTGATTGTTTTTGCAGAAGACTTGGGTTCGAAACCCAGCACCTACCTGCAGGCAATACGTGCATATACATAAAAAAAAAACTTTGGGTAAGAAAATGCAATAGAAATAATAATTTGCTTAAAGGAGACAACTTACTTATTTTTTATTTGTGACAAATTAATTAGAAATCAGTTATATATTCTTAGCAGCCAATAAAATTTTCTTCAACTTAAAGTGTCTAAAGGTGGTAGGGTAAATTATGATGTAATACTTTTATCTTAGTTTTAAATATGGTCTTACATTGTGGAACTATTTATTATAGTGAGAATTTCATTGAAGAAAGAAATATCTCAATTTTCATGATTTATTATAATATTTCTGATATAATCTCAGATGCTGTATCTTCAACTTTTGACCCATTTTCAAAAGAATATATTGCTTTTGTAAACAGTACTTTCCAAAGATCAATCATTCTTCTGGAATCTTGAAATATGGAGACTCATGTTCTTAAAAATAAAGAATTAACATTTTTGAGTCACACAATTATTTCAGGGCATCATCACGGATAATATTTTTCTACCTTCCACCTAATGGGCTTATTTATCTCGAAACCACAGAAGCATAAGGCAAGAGAGTCAGAAGAGACCACCAACTTGATCAGAGCCAAAATGTATTCTACAGACTCAGAAATTGATGTGACCCATGTGGGGAGTCTACATGTAATACAGATGGCTAGGAACTGAATACAAAGTGGGGAAATAAATGAATGGGTATCCACCCTTGACTGCAGATTAGATCATGTTGTTTTCAGGGATTATTTAACCTTTTAATATTTTTGAATGTTTTGTGATTCTTAGTAGAGAGCTCTATACTCATTCTTTTAAGTTACAAAGGCAACAGATGATAGAGGTTCATCCTTCAAAAGTCTAACCTTGAAAGCTTAGGGTGGGGAGGTGGTATTATTGGTTCTGTGTATATAAGTTTGACCACCTGAATTAAACTTGGTTTCACAGGACTGAGTGCTAGGTTGATGAGCTGCAATGATTTCAAAAATTAAGAAGAGAAAGCCTTCTCCCACTGCTTACACCTTAACATCTAGTAGTGGTGAAGTATTTAAATAACAAAAATTGCACATGCTGTTTGCCTGAATGCCAGCTGGTCCTGAATGCCAGGATGTGATGTGAGAGGAAGCATTAGGAGGTTAATCTAAATGGTTAAGGTATGCAAAAAAGGTTCAGGTTGATGAGACATTTAGTAACTAAGTAGAACTGTCTGGTAGAGGAGAAGATGGCATTAAGTGGCACTGATTCGTTTGCTCCCTTGTTGGCTTGGATGCATGGGCTATGGAATAGTGCCGCCAATCAACACAGGAAGTATGGAGAGTTGCCAGTTAGTGGCTTTGGGAGTAGAAATAAGTGGGCTCCAGCTTTGACATGTTAATTTTGAGATGTCTGTGGGAAACTCTGATAAAAATTCCAGAAAGTCCTCTGGAGACACACACACACACACACACACACACACACACACACACACACACTGCAGGTGGGGAGGGGAGAGGGAAAGGGAGAGAGAGAGAGAGAGAGAGAAAGAGAGACTTTGACCAAGAAAACAGACTTAGACTAGATGACATGAACTGGGGGATGATAATGTTATGGTTATGGCACAATGCACACAGTGTACATGAAAAGCTTTATATGAGAAAAGAGTATATAAGGAGACTATCAGTCCAATAAATAATTCCTTGGAAAGACCAAAATTTAAAGACTTTGAAGTAAGAAAAAATTGGGAAGAAGACTGATTAAAAGGCTCAGAAGGACAGAAGTTAGTCATGTTCTCTTACCCACTTGCATGACTGACAGAGCCCCAGGGCTGGGAATGCCTCTCCATTATCCCTGATGGGGGCGGTATGGATATGAGCACTGACCGATAACCCACAGGCATGTGATGTAGTCCTCACTAGGAGGAAATAAGGAAACAGTAGGACCCTGGTTGTAATCTTGTCTCCTAAACAGCGCATCCAGGCCATGGGCTTGCCTATTTTCAGCATCTCAAGGAATGTGTTTGCTAAAATAAGCTCAAAGCAGCCATGGTACCCATCATGGTGCCCAAGACTCTAAGGTCCCAGGCATGAAAACAACAGCCATTTTGCTGCCGTATCAAGCAAACCCAGAATTGCTGGGTTTGGTCTATTTTCTGTGGAACAAATTTAATGATATATATTTTTCAGAAAGAGGAAAGAAGGTGGAGAAGGAAGGAAAGATCGAAGGAAACAAAACAACAGATTATTGGTGAGATTTATTTGGAAATCAGGGAGGTGAATTATTTCCAAGGATGAAATGCCTCAGAAATCTCTAAAAGGACACATAAGTTCAGTAAGTCTGAAGGTGATGGCGGTGTATCAATGGCAGCCTTAACAACTAAACTTAGGCGGGCAGCATTCCGATGCCAGTGCAGCGAGCAACAAATGAGAACTGAGCAAGGGATTTTCTATTAACAAGTTAATTGGAAAAATAAAACAGAGAGATGCTAAAGGGAACACGGGAGTGCTGAGTTTTTTAGAATAGGCTTTGTTTTTCATGGGTATAGAGTCATGGAAGAGGGGGTCCCTGGGCATTTGGGACAGAGAAAATAATGTATGCATAAAGTTTCGGAGAAGGTAGAAAGGGATTCATTTGGGAAGGAAGATGGACTAGGAAGGGCCACATCATGAGGTAGAGATGCTTGCTACACATCAGCAGGTAGAGATGCTTGCTACTCAAGCCTGAGTTAGATCCCCAGAACCTATATAAAGGTGGAAACAGAAAACTGACTCCACCAAGTTGTCTTATGACCTCCAAACGCATGCCATGGCATGCTCCCAATCTCTCTCTCTCTCTCTCTCTCTCTCTCTCTCTTTCTCTCTCTCTCTCTCTCTGTCTCATTCATGCATAATAAAATAAAGTTTAGGAGCAAAAAAGAAAGGTCATAGTATTCTCAGAGCCTAAGAGTAAGGAGGAATGTTGTCATACAAATGAGAGGAAGATGTAGGTAGAAAAACCAGATAAAACCAGAAAGTATCCATTTGGAGTTGAGTTTCATGCATGATGAGAAATAGTGATCTAAATACCATAAAAACATATTGTATGAAAATTTCAAAAATTCAATTAACAAAAACAAAGAGGTAGTTTTTGCCCTACGGTGGGAAGAGTTTTGTCCTTGGAGAACGAAAATGTGAGGGCAGGCTTGCAAGCAGAGGGGGCTGCTTTCTGCATCTTGGACATGCTCAAGCAGCTGTCCCTTGGCTGACTGAAGACTGGAATTTGCCCAAGAATGTGACCTATCAAATCATGCATTTCACAGCATCCAAATAAATGACAGGCTGTTGGACTTGTTGCCATAATTAGGATAAAGTGCATGCCAGAAGGCCATATCAAGATTTGTAGGGGTCCTAAGAGATTTGTGAAAATATCAGTAGCAAAGTAAAAGATGAACTGTTAAAAAAAAAAAAGATGAACTGTTACGTTAAGATAAGGAGGTAATATTGTGAAACTACTTTTTAAAATGAATAGCAACTGTAGGGTTCAATACCTTGCTGGCTCCACGCTATCACCCTGAGCCCTAGATGCAGGGAGTGATGAATGGCATTTTCTATTTTTTAATGGAATGAGTAAGTAGCAACTGAGCATCATCTTGTGGCCCCTTTGGACCGTTTTCCTTGGAGAAAGCAGAATCCTATCAGATCAGCAGCACACCCAGGAAAGATGAGAAATTTCAGGCCGCTTACTCAAAGTATAAAAAAGTAAACATGAAACTGGATGTGCAAAGATTAACTCTGTGCTTTACTAAAAAGCAGCAGTTGCCCACTTGGGCTTTTCCTCCTTTTCTACTTACTGCACTTAATTTGGCATTTTACTGCCGCACTGCATTTTTGTCAAAGATCTGGTGGCTGACTGGGCTCAGCTATGCAGTTTTTGCCTGGTGACCTTTCGTGATGCTGTGGGTTTAGGTCTGAAAAGCTAATAATCTCACTGCTCACCTAATTGCGTGTGGAGACCACTCGATTATTCACTGAGGCCCTACTTGTGCCAGAACTTTCCATCTGGTCTCTGTTAGATCTTACTACTTTCTCATAGCATGGTGGTGAGTGTCCCAACTGAACCAGGTGGAACTTGTATCTCCTTTATATCTCACTCCAAAAACTTCCACAGCATGAATTTGCTATCTTCTTAGACCTAGCAAGATTCAAGAGGTAGAGTAAAACCCCTGCAGAAATCAGCACCACACAAAGATAAGGACAAAGATTAATCAGCTAATTTGGAAATGCAAGCTGTGTATTGCTCTATCAACTATAGACTGTCCAGACTACAGTCTTTAAAAATATTTTAATTATGTTTCTCTCTCTCTCTCTCTCTCTCTCTCTCTCTCTCTCTCTCTCTGCATACATGCCACAGTGCATATATGGAGGTCAGTGCTCTCTTTCAACTATGTGGGTCCCAGGGATTTAACTCAGGTTTGGTGACAGTTGCCTTTACCTACTGAGCCATCTTGCTGGCCCAGACTACAGTCATAAGAGACTTTTCTTTCAGCCCACTCTCCTATAAACCTCTTTTGAAGATTTTGTCTTTGTGGACATATTAGAGGTACCACTCTGGCCATTTGACAAGGCTGTGATTATTACTTCCCAGATAGATTTTTTTTTTTTTAAGATTTAGGCAAACAGCAAAACTGGCAAAAAGTATGAGCGTTTGCTATACCTGTGCACCCACACCCCCAGCCTCTTCCACTTTTCCCTACTATGGTCAATTTGTTTCACTTGCCTGCACTGACACCTCACTAGTGCCAAGTCCCAAGTTTATATTCAAATTCACTCTTGGTCTTGGTCATGCTGTGAGATTTTGATAATGTCTAGTAACTTTCATGTTATAACATGATACAGAGTGGTTTCATTGCCTGGTGCGTTTCCTGCACTCTGCCTGTTTATCCTTGTCTCCCCGACTCTTGGCAATCACTGAGGCTTTTAACTGACGTGTGCTGGCTGTTCTTCCTGTACCCAGTGTTTCTTAATCTCTAATATGCACTGCATACTATTTTAAGGATTGTATCTCCTTTGTAAAACATCTGAATATATTTCTTTCTTTATCAAACCCTTCATTGGTTCTCTGTGGTATATAGATTAGGTTATAATGTTTCAATCTTTTTCCTCATATTATAATAAAGAAAAATCATTAGACTGAAAAATTGTGTGTGTGCAATGATTGGGTTTGGGGATTATAAACCACCACTTTCTGAACATACATGAATATATGTGAATATTATTTAGCCATAAAAAGAAGGAACTCTTCCTTTGAGTCAACAAGGATAAGCCTAGAAAACACTATGCTAGATGAAATCAACCAGGAACAGAAAGACAAATACTGTGTGATTCCATTTATATGTGAAGTCTTAAAACGTTGGACTCATAGGAGCAGAGAATGAATTGGCAGCTCCCAGGGGTTTGGATGACGGGTCTAGAAATGGGAAGAAGTTGCTCAAAAGGTACAAAATTTCAGCTAAACTATGATTATATTTTGTGGATCTTATGTATGGCCTGGTAACTGCAGTTTATAAAATACTGCATTATTTATTTGAAATTTGATAAGAGTAATTGTATCTGTTTTTATTCTGCCCCGTGGTAACTGTGGTGATGGATGTGATCATGTGGCACTGTCCATTCATACACAGTGTAGATGTATATTAGATCATCCCACTGTACACCTTAAATAAATACTGACTAATAAATACGTTATTAGCCAATCACATATTTTGAAATAACAAGAAACAGATGGCAATTTGGCTGCAGTTTGTGGATTACAGTCATGTGGCGTATAAACTCTGTCTTCTTCATTGACTCCTGTCATTCCTACTGAATGGCTTTAGTATACACTGTAAATTGTTTGAAACTATCAGATCTTCCTTTAGTGAGTTCAGAAAAAGCCATTGCTTAAGCCCCTCATGTAAAGAAAGGTAGGTATTGCTGTACTTGAAGTGTGTCACAGCTTTTCTAGTTTTCACTGAGCGTTTTTCTAGTTTATACTGAACAATTTCCTGCTTACTTATTTTCTGATGCTTTTGCAAAGAGAAATTGTTCTCTGACAAATACTCCAAAGTACCCAGAGGCCAGCAAGTTCAGTAATGAAGAAAGGGAGCTGTGTGTGGGCTGACGCCAAATTCTGAACGTCTGTACGGAGAAGGTGACTGACTGTGAGGAGAGCAAGTGTTTCTCCCTCACTGACATCTACTCTGTGATTTTCTCCTTCAGCCAAGATTAACCCAGATAGGCCCAGGAATGCTCAGTGGGATTTTTCCACCTCAGCAAATACATTTTGTGCTAAGAGCTGAGAGACTACTGAATTTGTACTTGAAAAAAGAAACTGGATCCTATTCAAATATAAATTAATTTCCTCTCTTCAATGATGGTTGCTATCATCCCCAATGTTGATGTCATCATTACAGTCATTTCAGGGCTTTGGTTGGCATCAGAGAAAATGACTAAATGGACTATATCAAAATGTTCAAAAATAACATCATTTTAGACCCAGACAAATGATGCAGAGCTTAAATGCAAAGCCATTAGCTTTTTTTTTTTTATCACACTAATGGAAGCTAAAATAAGGAACATTAGATCACAAAATGTATTTCTAATGACCTACATAATCTTCATTGTTCTAAATTCCATATAACTTTTTATTACCAGAGATTAGTTCAATAGGAAATGAATCAATAAAGGCTAAAATGATGCACCTGGAATGACAGATGTAAGAGGGATATTCAGACCGGAGTGATGGCTCAGCAGCTGACAGCACTTGCCAATCTTCCAGAGGACCCAAGTTTGGTACCCAGCATCCACATCAAGCAGTTCACAACTGCCTGTAACTCCAGCTCCAGGTGATCTGATGCCCTCTTCCGGCCTCCATCAGCAACCACAGACATGTCTCTCTCTCTCTCTCTCTCTCTCTCTCTCTCTCTCTCTCTCTCTCTCTCTCTCCCAGACACACACGTACATGCACATACACATGAACAGAAAATATTTTTTAAAAGAGGGATAGTCACAGAAGTGACAGCAACAGATTGTACACTTTGTTCTTTCTAAAATGTAAGCAAATATATTTTGTCTTAGATTTAATATTTCATGTAGAACTTATTTATCATTTTTAGTTTCTTAAGTGAAAGTCGTTTTGTTCTTAGGAGTCTCTATTTCAACACTATTTAGTCCTTATAGTGGTAGTCATAGAATATGCTTCATTCTTATTCTAGCAAAGAATTGTAATGCTCCTCTTGATACATAAGCCAGTAAACACCATATTATATATAAAAATAAATCCCTAAATAATATTCTATTCAAGATAATTGTCTTGATGTATCAGTTAGTGCTTTTATGGCTTAGCAGAAAGAAGGTAGAGGTAGTGCCTGGACCAGAGCCAAATTTTTAGTCAGAACTGGGAAAGTACAGACATTAAATTTCCTTTTACTCAAATGTGAATCCGGTGCCTAATGTTAAACAATCTTCACTGTATCGATGTTCTTCCTCTCAACTTATTTTACTTAATCATATTTATTAGGAAAGCTTAGCACATCAAAAGCACATTCAACAATATTCCCCATGATTAACCTTAGGGCAAAAAAGTTAATGCAATGTATATTGCCAAGTTCATTAACAGTCTCTTGATGGTCTAACAGCTGTGTGATGAAGACAGTAGCCATCAATTAAATGAACAATGATCATGAGACCAGACTTTTCAACATGGAATAGTCAGCCAAGCTGTGGGCTTTGAGGAGCAAGCACTGGGTGGACCTATTTCCAAACAGTAGTTCTTTGCTTTATGGGATAGTTTATAAAAAGCTCAAGGAAATTGGCCAACTTGGAAAATCAAAACAAATTTGCACATCTTCAGAGAATATCATCAAAACGGATTTTTAGAATAGCAGCATTTAATGTATAACATAATTATATATTTCACATTTCAAAGTTAGTTATTTATGGTGTAGGCAGGTGTACATAATAAATATGTAACACTGGGGCTGGAAAGATGGGCTCAGCAGTTAAGAGTACTGGCTGCTCTTGCCAAAGAGCTGGGTTCAGTTGCCAGTTCCCGAATGGCAGCTAACAACCATCCATGACTCCAGTTCTGGGAGAATACAATGCCCCCTTCTGACATCCACTGGTATTGCATGACATATGTGCACTTACCTAATGCAGGCTACACATTCATACACACAAAATAAAATAAGTAATATATATTTAAAAAGTATATAACATTGTTTTCAGTTATTCCTTTTCTAGAAGATATCATCTATTAAAAATGGAGAGATGGCTCAGCGGTTAAGAGCACTGACTGCTCTTGCAGAGAACCCGGGTTCGATTCCCAGCACCCACATGGTGGCTATAAACCATCCTTAACTCCAGTTCCATGGGAATCCGAAGCCCTCTTCTGACCTCTGCAGCATAGCATGATACGGGTGCACTCGCATACATGCAGGCAATACACTCATACACATAAAATAAAAATAATAAATAAAATATTAAAAAAATATAATTACAGGACAGTTTTAGCTAATGTAATTGATATATTTTTGATGAAGTGTGTAGTATGTTATTTGAGGGGCCAAGAGCTGACTAATACATCAAGGTATAAAAAAATAGTATGAATCATGTTTAATTATTTTTAAATTGTGTGTGTGTGTGCGTGTGTGTCTGTGTAGTTTTGAGCATGTGAATGCAGGTGCCCAGTGAGGCCAGAGGCATCAGATCCCCTGGAGCTAGAGTTATAGGTAGTTGTGAGTCACATGAGGTAGGTGCTGAGAATCAAAGTAAAGTCCTCCACAAGAGCAGCATGCACTCTTAACTGATAAGTGATCTCTTCAGAGTCATACTTAAATAAATATCATAGTATGTTGATTATAATGTGGCTGATCTAGGGAAAAAATCATCATTTCACTCTTGAAGAGGCATGTATCAAATTATGCCTTCATTTTTCTTTTAGAGGTTCAAAAGAGAAGAGAGATTGGTGATTATATCCTTCCTGTAGGATGAGACACATGTCCACAGACCATAGAAAACTGTTATGGTCACCTGCTTGGAACAACATTTGGCCCACAGGAAGCACTTAGCCTGGGACCTGGCACAAAATAATGTTCTCTAGATGTTTCTATATTATCATCGTCCAAGTAAAAACAGCAGCATGAAATCTCTACTGAAGATTCCCACTACAATTATGGATACTAATGTACTAGAATGAACTGTTGAAGTAAGGAAAATCAGAGTTGTAACCTGAATATTCTCCCTTAGCGTTCATCAGGAAAATAATGTGTTCAGTAATTCATGGAAACCAAGAAGTTTCATGAAACCTAGATTTTTATCCAGATGAAATCCTAAGTGATATTAGAAAACAGAGTAATTTTATAGCATATACTCACTTAGGAATCTGTCACTCTCTAGAAAGAAAAATAATCAAATAAAATTAACATTAAAAATACCACTTTCCCATACACTTTAAGTAGACAAAAATATTTGTGTCCCCCTAACACTTACTAGAGCTGGATTTGGCTGTAATAAAACTGGGCTAGTCATTCCAATATTCCCAAAGAAGATTGAGATCTTTACATAATAAATAGTGGGCAGAGAACAAGTCAGATTCCTTGTTATCAGAAGAGCCCACTTTCCAAAGTGGAACGGGACGGGTGATAAATAAATAACAAAGTATAAGTAGTAAATAACTATAATGTAAGAGGTGCAATGAAAAAAATAAACAGTGTAACCATTGGATTGTTTGTGATGGATAAAATTGGTAATGGTCTTGGTTGTGACATTTATTCTGAAATCTGAGTAATGTCAAGAGAGCTAGTGACGAGAGCTCTTAGGAAATAGCAGGATGAGGAAGAATCTTCAAAGATGAATTCCATCAGTTATTTGCCACCTCATGTCGGCTTGCTACTCTTCCAGTCAAGACGTGTTTTCCTTTGCTCGAATCTGGGTTTGTGTCCTTAACTGATTCAGCAGATGTGGAACTATGCCAGCTATGGGCTTATCTTTTAGGAGAACATGCAGCTTCTGTTTTCTATCTTTGAAGCTAGCTGCATTTTAAAATGTTTATTCTGAAACTTCCATGCTGTCAGGGTGCTCAAGGAAGAAGAAGGGATGGCATGGAGCAAAAGGAGGTGTCAGGCATAGAGGGCCGTCTTCATAAACCTTCTAGCCCACGCTGCTGAGAGCAGTTAAGCGAGTGGGCATGGTCAAGGTGGGAACCCCCTGTTGAGCCCAGTCAGCTTGCAGATGTGAAGGAAGCATAACTTGTTTTAGAAAAGCATAACTACTTTTCAAGATGTTTTACCCAGAGAAGGAGAGCTGAAGAAATGGAAATCACCTCAGGAATAGAGATTTCCTTTCGTGTTAACTAAATCTTCAAATTGGAGCACTGAGAATGACCAACCGTTCCCTCCCCCCAAAAGAAGAAGCTGTAGAAACACCTACCATGATTTGCCAGGAGGTGAAGAAGAAGTATGCACAAGAAATTTCTAGGTTGTTACCAAGCGCTGCGTGCTTGTGGGGAAGTAAGTGCAGTGGTCCTTTTCATTTCCCTTCCACTGTGGGGGAAACAGGGCCCTGCTTTGTGTTCTAAGTCATGCACAGCAGGCAGCAATTTAGTACTTTGGGGACTGGTGTGTTTTGGAGAAGGGAAACTGGACTCTCACTCAGAACTTCCTTACAGATACTCAGAGCCCTGTCTCCTACTGCCATCAACAGGGTAGGGCTGGCGAGATGTTCAGTGGTTAAGAGGATTAAGAGCACTTGCTGTCCTTCCACTTTACCCGAGTTCGGTTCTCAGCATCTGTGTTGGTTGCTTCATAACCACCTGTATGGTCAGATCCCCTCTGGCCTCCGTGGCACCCGCACTCAAGTGCAGATAGGTGCATGCTGGCACACACATATACATACTTAAAAAATAATGAAATTATTTTTAAAAAGAATCAAAGGGCAATTCTTAGAGAGTCTAGGATTTGGGTAAGAGACTGTTGTCCATCTTTTACTTAAAGGCTAACTGAAGCTAGGAAGCTGTGTGGGAAAACAGGCAATGGCAGGATGAGGAGAGGGAAATTTAGTCAGATACTGACATTTTCAGGGGTTGGTTAGGCATGGAGCCTTAAGGACTCAGTAGAAGACAGTGTGCCCTGAGACTGCCCGAGAGGACTCCAGGGGTGTATCATAGGGTAGAGGGCATGAAAAGTGGGGTGAACAATATTCTGTTGAGTGCATCGCTCACATGGAGAGCAGTGCAGAGTGGAGATGGATGTGGTGGTGGCAATAGTGGAGATGTTTCTGCAGAATGCCCGGTGTACCCTACAAGGCAGAGCTAGCATTGGGGCATTGGCCAAGGGAGTAAGAGGCACTCGAGGATCTCCAGGTGTATGAAACGGTCATGATGTCTTTTTTCTTATAACCCCTCTCCACTTTTCCTCTGATGCTAGAAGGGAGGAAGTAAAGCAAGGAAAGGCAGTAAAGGGATGGGATTGCTTCCTCCTGCTCAACACGGGACTAGATAGGATCTGGGTGAGGGAACACACTGACAGTGGGTGTGAGACCTCATAAAACATGAGCTGACAATTGAGAGCACCGTCAGAGACAGCGCTAAGAAGAAGAAAGCCTCATCTAGAAAACACATGTTGCACTTTTCTAATTATTGTTCCCATATTTAGCCCACTCAATAAATCAGTTACAAGTTCAAAAGCCCTTCTGGGGCAGGGTGGGAGGAACAGGTGACTGTTTAATTTAAGCATTTGTTACAAGGCATCTATGCTTAAAAACTTGGGAGGATGGGCTAAGAGGAGATAACGGGAAGACTGTTTAGAAGCCTGTGCTGTGTTGTGAAGGTGAGTGTTTTAACAGTCAGGGAAGAGGTTTAGGAAGGAACTAATAGGATGTTGTTCAGGCTTTTAAACAAAGTACCTGTGACTACTTTTCGATAAAGTGGTGATGAATGTAAGAAGAGAGGCAGATGGACTAATTAAGAGATGAGAGATACTGAGGGGGATGCTGACATGTAGAGGGGTTTATCTATTGAGGTGTTTTGATGATGCAATGAGATAGGTTATATATATATGCATATATATATATTTGATAAATTAAAGTCCATTACGAGTTTTAGGGGTTTGGTAGTGTGATTTTTCAGTACATTGGATCCCATATATGAGTGACTCTCAAATTTCATTGTGCATAGCAATCCTTATAGAATGGTTGGCATAAAAGGAATCTCCTCAGATGCAATATGCGTGGGTTAACATAGTATAATGTGAGCTAGTCCCTCCTCCCCTTCTTCTTTCTGTTTTTAAATTTCCCTTCCTACTGAACAGAATTCCAGGTGCATAAGTGCTTTTTAACTGTTTTGAAAACAGTGCACTCACAAAGTAAAGAACTTAAAAGACAACATATCAATGATAAGTGAAGCAATTTAAACAGAATTGACTTAGCTATATAAATAAGAGTCATTTTTTATAGTAAATAACAAAGACACTGTCTCCCTCTTCTTCTGCCATAAGCAAGGACATTTTGGTAGAATAGACTTCCAAGTCATAGGCAATAAATGTTCAATGAAAATACACAAATGTCTCTATCAGCCATTTTAATCTGCACAGGGAAGAACACTCCTAAGGTAGCAGAAATTTAATGCTATGCTGTCAGTCCTAATGTAGGGCAGCTTGCTTTTACCTACAACAAATGGAATTTGTTCCAGATATCTGGATAACCTTGGTGCAGTGCAACAGGAAGCGTGTGATTCAATCATATGGGGCATAATAACTCATGCTGGTGCAGGCCAAAGGTGGTAAGTGCTTTACACTGTCTCACACAAATGTATAGAGAAGCAGTGAGTGAGGTATTATCTTCTTGATGTTCACAAGGGGATAAAATCATCAGTCATGTAGAGACAGGGGCCAAGGTGGGTGTTACAAGAAGTCTATTGCTTTCTTCCAATTACTTTTTTTTTAAACCAAAAGATATGCAAGTGACAGTTTAAAAACAGAATATTTTTGAGGCAAGTCTTATACAGGAAGAATTAAAAATTAATTCTATCCAGGTACTTGGTAAAAAGATAGACACAAGGATACCAGGATGGTGCCCCAAATTAGTGAAATGAGTTTTTATTCACTTCATGATGCTTCTCTTAGCCAAATTATAGATAAATTAACAAATTCTCAAAGAAATTTTATTTATCCCCAACTACAACTGGACTAACATAAAATAGTCAACAGAAGTATGATAGGCCTGGACAGCATGTAGATTACCAGGAAGAATCCATCTAGTGGGGGAGGAACATTCCCTTCTTTCTATACTGCCCAACATGAGACAGGGAGATGCACAGACTGCATGTCTTAAGTGGAAAAGAATTAACATGGCTTCGCGGTTGCTTTTGATTCTTACACATAGAAAGTGAACCGGCATTTTACCATTTCTGTGCACATGAACTAGGAAAGCATTCATCTGAAACAGAACTCAAAGAAGTTACCTTTCTTTGTAGGTCAAGGGATGGATGGTTAGCTGATTCATGTCTGGAATATACCAATAACTTTCCTATAAGAAAAAGGTCTTCTAATAATAAATTACCTTTATATTTTTAATGTAGTTGTTTGGTTTATAATTTTTTTGAGGGAAAGATTCTTGCTATGTTACTGGCCTCAAACTCACAATCTTCCTACCTCAACCTCTTGAGTATGAAAATTTGAGTTTAACTTGACTAAATTTACAAGTAGCATTTTTTAAAGCTCATATTTACAAAAAAAGCAAAGTTCAACTTTTGTCTTTCTTGAGGAAGTCTCTTTAAAAATATTTATTTATTATTTTTATTTTGTGTGTATGAGTATATTGCCTGCATGTATGTAAGTTTACCCATGTTGTACAATGCTCACAGAGGTCAGAAGAGGGCATCAGCTCTCCTGAAACTGGAGTTACCAACAGGTGTCAGCCACCATATGGGTGCTGGAAACTGAACCCAGTCCTCTGCAAGAGCAACCAGTGCTCGTAACCTCTGACCCATCTCTCCAGCCCCGAGAAAGATTCTTTCTTCAGGCAAAAATTAATATCTGAGACTGGGTGTGGTGTCAACATTTATAATCCTACTACTTGAGAAGAAGAGGTGGGAATCCCACAGGTTCAAGATAAGCCTGGTCTATACAGAGGGCTCCAGACCAGCCAGTGTGACAGAGTACCAAGCCAGCCAGAGCTACATGGACAGACTCAATGCAGTGGTAAATCTTAATTGTCCACTTGATGAGGTTTAGAATCACCATGAAAACAACCATGACCAGGTCTGTGAGGGATTGTCTAGATTAGGTTGAGATGGGAAGGCCCACCTTAAGTTTGGGTGGCACGCTTCTATGGGCCAAGGTCTAGGACTGAATAAAAAGGAAAAAGGGAGAGTTGAGCAACAGCGTTAATTTCTCTTGGCTTCCCGATAGGATGTGCAAAGTGAACAGTTGACTCACATGCCTGCTGTCATGATTTACACACCACAATGGATTGTACCTTCAAACTGTGAGCTAAAATAAACATTCCTTCCTTAAGTTGCTTTTGTTAGGTATTTTGTCATAGCAACAAATAACAAGAAAAGTAACAATGGATCCTGTCATTAAAAAATAAAATCTTGATAAATATTTTCTCTGTTGTTATGTTGAATCAGTGAAGTAAGGTATTTATCAAGCTAATCACATTTTAAAAAATGAAACAACTAACAAGTATTTAAGAAGCCCGGTAGAAAGAACCTAAAATATAGTAAATTATTTCAATAACACTGAAATCAAAATGGCAGAGAAGGACTTAAGATGATTGCTCTATTATCTCAAAAGGAGTCTTTACCAGAATTTGCTTTGTAGTTTTTACCTACTCTTCAAAAAATATTCAGTTTGGACAAAAAGTTGACGTGACTGGACAATGTTGAAAAGTATTATTTTATTCATTCCTATTCTCAGAAAAAATGTCTTTGGGAGCAGATTTTTTTTTTTTCAATGTTATCTGATTGATCAAACCACTAGAGCACAAGTTTTCAATTGAAAAAGGAATGTAAACCTTGCTACTTAATACAGCAGATCTGGATTGCCACAGGAAATGGCAGACTTCTAACTAACCTCATGCCAGGAGCTTTAGGGGAATGCACTTCATTACTGCTCATGTGTCTGGGAAATATATAAATCAGAGAGCAAGCTTCGGCAAGGAGGAAGCTATTTAATCTAAGTGATTTATAACCTGTTCCTTAGACAGATGTGCCACTCTTGCCCATCTCTGTGTTCTAAAACTCTCATTTAGTTTGCTTCAAATATCTACCTTTAAAAAAAGACTAGCCCCATTTGTCTTGCAGCCTAAAGTCACTGAAGAGATTTGGCATGGGCAATAGGGAACAATTATACAACGGCTGAATCTTTTCCAAATTGCTCAGCCTGGGTACACTCTGACTTTGAGATGTCAAGTTTAAGATAATGTGTGTTACACGTGAGGAGTTAGTGCTTTTTTGTCATCTAAAAAAAGTTCACGAGCTATCTGGCCAGGGATGTGTTTGTTTGTTTTTGAAGTTAAATGCAGAGCTTGCTCTAGTTGTGCTCAAATTTACCATCTGGCTCATTCCATATTCTTTTGGTTTAGAAAAAAGACACGATATTTGGGACTACCTATCAGGGTTAGTCTGATTAAGAAGAGATGAGGGGACAGATGGCAGAGCTACGTAGTGGAGAGAGAAATGCTACTTACAATGAATACTCTGTTAGTGAAGAGGTTGTTAAATAGCTGGTTAGAAACTGTAAGTTGAATGCCTCATCTAGAAAAATTGCCCTGCCCAAATCATCACTAAGGGAAAGTAAAATTTCTGACAAAAATATATATACATTAATATAAGAAACCTTTCCAAGTGTTCGTACTGTTATTGTTTGCTGTACTCAGCATTTATTGAGGATATGTGTATAAGGAGTAAATTAACTTCTTAGCACGCTTTCTCATTCACTTCTAAAACAACACTAAGAGCCTGGTGTGGTAGCACAGGCCTTTATTCCCAGCACTCTGGAGGCAGAGGCAGGTGGATCTCTGTGAGTTCCAGGCCAGCTGGGGCTACATGGAGACCTTGTCTCAAAAACACCAAAAAACCAAAACAGAACAACCCTAAGAACTAAGCATTTCTACTGTTTCCAAGACACTGAAAGTTTGAAAGTTACATAAAAAGGGGCGGGCGGCACAGGAGACTCAACAGCCGGATTTTCAGGCCCTTCTGTGTTACACTGTTTTCTGTAACCTTCAATAGCTGCCTAAACAGCCAGGTCCTCCGATCTGCCTTCCCTATCCATTCAACTTGTCAGCTCTCTCCTCCCATTCCTCCATTGGTATGTGCCTTTAAACCTCTGCAACTGAGGCTCCATCTAAAAAGATTCATCACAAGGCTGAATTCTGATGCTACCCTTCAGTCCCTATAAGACTTCTTTATGTGCGTACAAAATAGCACTAATAAGTGTCGAGCCCACCACGGATCTGCTGACATGCACGGTTAACTCTGCTATCACCCTCAGGCCTTTAAGACATTAATATTTGATTGACTTCATTCATTCATGATCAGTCCACATTTGAATTCTTTTTCAGTTCTCAGATAGATTATAACTTGCCAAGTTGAATTTCAGCCACTCTGGGTTTTTTGTCTCAATTTATTCCTCTGTCACTGCTGCAATTCCCAGCTTAGAATCAGATTTCAGGACTCAGTGTTTTCACATTCTTTCAGAGTGCTAATAAAGTTGTTAAACCCGACCAGACCTTCAAAACGACCCCCTGGCTTCTGTTTATGTGTGCTTTCAGAGAGATCAAGTGAATACGAACTGAAATCAGTTTGCAAGATGCCCCTAAACTTGTTATCAAAGGTCAGAATAATTCCCCATGTGACAATCAGATGGAAACAGCTTGAGGTCTTAGGAATAAAATGAAAAGTAAAACTAGAAGATAGAGGCAAGAGGATGGGACAATTTTTGTTTTTGTCCTTAGACTCGAAGGAAGGTCTGTAGTGCCACAATGTTGCCACTAGTTATAAAAAAAAAGTGATCTTTTCCCCAAGTTAAGAAACAGTTAATACAGTATCACTTCACAGCACAGGTTTCTTTCTTATCTCTGTGAGACGAAGATACTTGAGATAAACATTATTTCTATCCAGTGAATAATAATGGTGGAGGTATACAGCCAGCAAAGTCACTCTCTCTTTGGCAGCAAAGCAATGTTCGTTAATTTCCTCTGGATCTTGTCAGTGTTCTGGAGTTTAGAACTGTATGTGGCTTGTACATGAGGAGAACACAATATTTGTGAAACACAAACTCTTAAGATCAGATCGGAAGCCCTGTAATGAAGATTACAGGGGTGTTTCCCTGAGATACAGTATTCCTTTGATTCTGTCCTCATCCCCCTCCACTCCTTGTCTCTCTGGGACATTTGACTCCTAGCAGCTGTACCCAAGGTGAAGACTGGCTGCTTCAGTCTGCTTCGGATCTGCCTCCCATCCATGCTCCTTATCCAGTAGAGTCCAGTTACATGGGGTTCCTTCCAGGTTTAAGATACCTGTTTTCTCTTCTTGGCATGTTCTTTCCTGCTCCTCACTTGTGTCATATTGTTATACATACTTGCTTCAGTGAAATATTCCCTTGGAGAGACCTTTGCCCACACGACTTAAAGTCTTGACTTGCCAGGTCTCTACAAAGCTCTTTGTGACTGGTTGACATGTTTCTTGAATAATTGTTTGCTTGTTTTTCTCCATTACCTATAATGTAATGTCCATGGGAGAAAGCACCTTTTCTGTATTGCTTTCTCCATAAAATAATTGTTATGATTATGGTTTGGCACAGAATAGGTGCTCAATAAATATCTGTTCAATGAGTGAATAAATGAAAGACTGAGGAAGTTATTGCTATGTTATATTCACAGAAGTTCCCTTGTTCTCATCATTTTGCTTAGGTCTTTGATAGCCCTCAGCTTTGACAATGGCTGTTACAACATCTAATTGTGTCACATCCTCAATTATTAGCTTTGAACACAGGCAAAAATATAACTTCACAGTGCTGATAACTATATTGGGATTGAATAAGTAAAATGTTCAGGTTGAAAAAAATTAAAAATACCTAGGTACACACAGTTGATAGCATGTGATAGATTCCATAGACAGATTCCAAAGGCAAAACTTTCCTGTTCAATGATGCCTGAAATTGCTTTACCTGGACAAGGTTCTTCATTCCAAATCAAAGACCAAGTTTAAGGATGGAATATGTAGGAATGGTCTTGGTGAGTAAGCACGTATTTGGTACCTGAAAAGATGAAGGTGGGGGAGGCCTATCAGGGTGGGATGAACATCTGCTCAAGGCTTCCTTTGCAGTTTTTATTCTGGTAGCAAAGTGAAAACTTGGGGTGTGAGAGCTGCATGATTTTGAATTGAACAAATAAAGATATAATGCTGTGTTACACATCACAGCTGCCCTATAGTCCTTTCTTTCCTTTGTCTTAGATACATTTCATTCCTCTCATGCCCATATATATTCCATTCTTCATTTTCTCTAGGACTCAATACTCCCTTTTCCCCCATACATTTTCCTAGGCTGTGCTTTATATGTGAAAAACATATTTCTTTTCAGTTTTTCTCAGCAAAATCTCCCTCTTGCAAATTTGTTTTGAGATTATGTTTCACCAAGTCTTTTGAATGCAGTCCCCAATAAAATCCTCCCCTTAGGAGAATATGTGAGCAATGGCTGAAGGAGGTTAGACAGAGGAAGCTGAAGTCAGCAATATGTCCTCTGTGAAGCCTGCCTTGCCTCTGACTCTCATTTCGGAGTTGCCCACTTGGTCTCTTTCCTCTTTTGTCCTTCAAACACAGCCTGGGGGAGGGGATAAGGGCTGTCCCCTTCTTTATGTTCTGAAAGCGCCCTATAAATAATCAGAACACCTGGTTTGTTGTAGTTGTCTAATGTCTGAATTGCTTACTTCACACATTTTTTTTTCCCACAATGATAAATATCCACACTGTCCTGATTCAACATCTATTTTCACTGAGGGACTTAGAGTAGATGTTAATTCAATTGTTCAGAGCAGTGTACACAAGGCCCAAGATATGGATCTAAATGTAGGAGTTGTATATTCTTCTTCTTTACCTGAAACTAAAATTCAACCCATATTTTATCTGAGAACGTTTGTTTTATATGTAAGTAAAGGGAAAAAGCAAGGTGAGAATTGCATTAGAATTCTGAAATAAAAACAGATGTTAACAGAGTTGAAGAAGATAAGGTACATAGACTTGCTCTGTGAAATGTTATTTGTATACAAATATAAAGTAATAATGTATTAAACTGACAATTTTTTTCACTTTCAGAATAGATGACTGTTATAATCTTTCAGAGAAAAATGCTTCAAATTTCTACCTAGTAAAAGAGAAAGAAGGCACTAAAAGAGTCCTTAGTTTTTTTACTTCCTATGAGTCTGGCTGTGGGTAGTTGCAATTTGCAGTGGAAAAATGGATAGAGAATTTACTCACTCGGTATTTGTAATATATTCTGTATAATATCGTTATTTATTTTAATTATCTACACCAAATATCTGTAACATGTTGTCTGAGGGGAAAGGGGAACAGAAGTATTATGCCCACTTAGTCATGAGAAAACTGAGGAATTAGGGAAGGTGTGGTTGGGATCATCATAATCAGCATCTGCTCTCAGGTATTTACGAGTCAGCTCTCTTTGTGGAGAAGTGGGAATAGATGCAAGGTTTGCACCATTTACCCATTTTTAAGAGATGTAAACATGGCCATCATGGCTGATTCAATTTGTGAAGCCACTGGACATAAAATTAGAAGACTACACATAATTTTTTCTTTCATTTTCAGCTCAATAACCACCTATATCATGGTAAATTAAGAGTACCACCTTTAAAAAGAAAAAGAGAATTCCTTGGAGAAATACGGTATCTTGTAGAACAGAAAGAAAAGCCTAACCCCTGAGCTCCATGAGGTGTGAGGGCCAGGGTAGCCTGGGACCTCTGCAGCAGAGTCTAAAGGCCAGAGTGCTGCTACATGCATGTCTTGATTGACACCAACTCTGAATTCTCTCATCTTAGTTCAAAGGTGAAACTCTAAGAGGAGATAATATGATGGGGCCAGTTGTGTCTGTTTTCCAGGCCAGGAGCATCCAGGGTACATATACTGCTACTGGGAACTGATCTTCCTGTATCAGATGTAATTTTTAGAGAAGCAAGGATTACATCTCTGCAGTTTCCTTACGTTGAGTATTTGATATCTGACATTTTAAATTGCTTGGCCATTCAGCACTACTGCACTCTTTCCAGTCAATATGATGTTGACTCATTCTTCCCACTTGGGACCTAGTTTCTTGAAACCCTGCATCCTAAGCCTAATTATGAATCTGTTCAGCTTTAGTACTTCCATATACAGCCACTGAAGAAGAGAAGAAAAGAGAATCCTCTATCTTCAAATGAAAGGAAACAACAATGTAGTGAATGATGTTTACACAGACTTTGAAAGTCTAAAGCTCATAGGTTTAAAAAGTCTGACTCTAGGAGCTGGAGAGATGGCTCAGCAGTTAAAAGCACTGACTGCTCTTGCAGAAGACCTGGGTTTCACTCCCAGCACCCACACGATGGCTCACAACCATCCATAACTCTGGACCCAGGGGAATTCGATGCCCTCTTCTGACCCCCAGGGGAAAACATAACACAGGTGCACGTACATACATGTGGACAATACACACACACACACACACACACACACACACACACACACACGTACACGCAAAAAGTATAACCCCATTGTGTAAATGTACCACAATGTACCATATTTTCATCATCCATTAATTGGTTGAGGGACATTTAGGTTGTTTCCATTTCCTACCCATTGTGAAAAGAGAAGCAACAAATTTGGCTGAACAAGTATCTCTGTTATAGGATGTTGAGTCCTTTGGCTATATGCCAAGAAGTGGTATCACCAGATCATATGGTAGATTTGCTTTGAGTTTTTTAAGCGTTTTCCCCACTGATTTCCACAGTGGTTGCACTACTTTGCAATTCCAGCAGCAGTGAATGAAGGATCCCCTTTCCCTACATCCTCAGCAGCATTTGGTGTTATTTTTAACCATTTCTTAGCCATTCTGACTTGGGTAAGAAGAAATCTTAAAGTAGTTCTCATTTGATCTTAATTGCTAAGGATCTTGAATACTTTGTGAAGTACTTCTTAGCCATTTTTATTTCTTCTTTTGATAATTCTGTTCAGATCCATAATCCATTTTTTTCGGTCTTTTTGAGACAGGGTCTCCCTGTAGCCCCAGGTGTCCTGGAACTCACTATGTAGACCAGGCTGGCCTTGAGCTCACAGAGATCCATCTGCTTCTGCCTCCTGAGTGCTGGGATTAAAGGCATGCACTGCCATTTCTTGTTTATTTTTTAAAGAAAAGTGAGATCTTTAAAGTCTGAGATAAAGAAGGGTTTCTTTTTTAAAAAATATTTTATTTATTATTTTTATTTTATGTGTATAGGTATATTGCCTGTGTGTATATAAGTGCAATGACTGCAGAGGTCAGAAAAGGGTGTTGGATCCCCTGGAACTGGAGTTATGAATGGTTTTTAGCTACCATGTGGGTGTTGGGAATCCAACCCTGGTCCTCTGCAAGAGCAGCCAGTGCTCTTAACCACTGAGCCAGCTCTCCAGCCCCAAAGATGGGTTTCTTAAGGCAGGCAACTTTATTAGTGCTTTTTTTGAAGTGCTGTCCACCTAACTAAGTCAGTTTTTCTCAAGGAATATGGTGCTAGCATTTTAGGTGGGACATTTCATTATGGAAATTTGATGTCTCTTTCAACATGTGAATTCCTGTATTGTGCTCAGTAATCATGAGAGGTTCCAAACATCCCCAAACATTTCCAAACACTCTTGTTATCATGGATTCTCATTGGATAAAAACTATTATTCAAAATTAAAATTTTGGCTTGAGGTCTTTGGGTCCAAGAGGCAGTTTGAATTGAAATCTGTATGTGATTGACACAAAAAGATAGCAAGCATTTATGTCAAAGAGTGACCCCCTTCCACCAAACCTGTGCCCTCATTCCATTTCAGTCTGAATTTCTGCTCTTCTCTGTCTGGAGGTAAGAGTTATTCTATGGAGAATCCTTACAGTGTCCAGCTGGCAGCTCCAAGTGCTCACAGGGTTTTCCCTTGCCATGAGCTGAGGCTGAATTTCTGTCCATAGCATCCTGAGTGTAGGATAGAGTGGTACTTTCTTACTTTTTGCTATACTACACTGTAGCTCTTTGGGATCCCATCCTCACTTGCACCATCACCTACTACCTCCCACTGGAGGTGAACCCTGGACTTTATATCCTGTGTCCTATATCCCATATCCCCTCAGGCTGTGGAAACTCAAGTACATCAGGCTCAGCAAAACAACTCTCCTGCAAAAACTGAATCTATTGCTCCTCAGATCTTAGTCCCTGGCTTGAAGTTGATTTCTCTTTTTACTTATTTATTTATTTTACATTTTATCAAAGATTTCCAGTTACTTTCAGAGACTATTAATCTAACTTGCTATATGGAAACCTTTAGAAAAAAATGAACATTCAAAAACCTCCTAGCTCGATTAAGAAAAGATGTTATAAAAATACATAATAGTATCTTTATGATACAGGCAAAGAGGAAGCATGGGATTTGGGGATAATAGTAATTGCATGATACAGTGCTGGAGTGCTGGAGGCAGATAAACTTGTGTTTGAATCTCTGCCATACCACCTACTGTGTCTAGGGCCTTGGGTATTTACTAAGTATCTTTAAATCTCCATTTCTTCCTTTGCAAATGGAGTCAAGCTCATATCAACTTTTCAAAGTGGTTTCAAGGACTGGAGAGATAATGCACATAATATGAGCTGCCTTCACTTTCTTTCTACTTCAGGTGTCAGGCTCCTCAATCCCTTGACTCATATTCCTTTAAGTTTTCTTTTTCAAACACAGCTTCTTTCTCTTCCTCCTCCTCCTCCTCCTCCTCTTCTTCTTCTTCTTCTTCTTCTTCTTCTTCTTCTCCTTCTTCATTTCTCTTTTTATGTATATAATATGTATTTACTACATATAACATGATGCATTTACTCAATCTAATTAGTATATAAAAAATACATCAGCTTTGCGGTGAGAATACCTTAGTTACTCTCTTAAACATTTTAACAATTATATGAGTTTTAACTCCAGTCATCACTCTGCATAATAGGTATTTAAAATTTTTAATTGAGCTTTGTACATTTCATACAATAAACAGTTCTTAATCAAATTTAGAAGCTCTCCCCCATCCATGCTTTCTACTCTGCCAATGGACCTCATGTATTCTGCTATATATGTTAAGTCCTATCCAGTCAAGCATTTGTACCCAGATGTCCTTCGGTGAAAATTCATATAATAGGTATTTTTGATTTCTACAGTAGATCTATCACTGAGATCCAGACCTTCCTAGATTAGATTCTAATTTGTTTTGGATTGATACCATGAAGTGTTTGAATCCCAGAGAATTAAAGCATGGGTAGAAGAGGGTTAGAAGTTAACATTTCTCACAAGAAGCCCCTAGTTGTACATTTATGGATCTCTTTTCCTTTTTAAAAATTAAAAATTTTATTTATTTTAATTTTATGTGTATGAGCATTATGCCCGAATGTGTGTAAGCACACCCGTGTCATGCAGTGCCAGCAAGGGACAGAAGAGAGTGTCAGCTCCTCTGGGAACTGAAGTTATAAATGGTTGTTAGCCACCATGTAGATGCTGGGATTCAAAACCTGGTCTTCTGTGAGAGCAGCCGGTGCTCTTAACCACTGAGCCATCTCTCCAGCCCCTCATGGATCACTTTGCATATCCCAAATTCTCAACATATTTTCAGATGTTTATGATAACGCAAATCATTAGCTATTTAAGAAAATAGGTAGGGTCTGTATTAGTTACTTTTCTGTTGTGGTCATAAAACACCATGACCTAGGTAACATACAGAAGAATTTATCCATGGCAGTGTCAGGCATAGATGCCGAAGCTGGGAGCTGAGAGACCATGTTTCCAGTGGCAAACAGGAAGCAGGGAGAGAATCTGGAAGTGGGATTAAGCTCTGAGCTCTCAAAGCTTGCCCCAGTGACATACTTCCTCCAGCAAGGCCACACCTCTGAAACTTCTGCAAACAGTACTACCAGCAAGGGACCAAGTGTTCAAATACTTGGAGCTCATGGGGGACTTTTCTCATTCAAACTACCACAGGGTCCTAAAGATAGAACCACAGATAATGCCTTTAGTAACCTGTTTGATTATTTTCTAAAACCTGGGAGAAAGAGACAACCCCAGTTTGCCCCTAGGTGATCGCAGTAATGTCATTTTGAAGCTCTAGCACAGAAATCAGACTGTGATGATGAGACACAGAGAACTGGTAGAATGGAATTACAGGAAGCATGCTCTTGGGTTCAGTAGGTTTGTGATAAGGTATTAGGGAAAATTAAGTTCCAGTGCAGTCATAAAACATACACATTGAGTGCCCATGGGTTATCTAATTTGGATGAGGGGTAAGAACATCTTGACTCCATGTGCTGTTTCATTAAAGATTATGTGTTTCCGTGTAAGTGAATGGGACACAGATCCATTGTCGACTCTTACCGGCTTTTGATTGTGCGAACAGTTCATGCTGTTAAAAAGTATTCTTTTTTTTAAAGAGAAAGAATAGACAAATGTTATTTGTATAGTGGCCCTTAAATGCAAGCCAGCAACTTCATTTGGTTTCAAACTGACAAAAGGCTAGTCTGTAGTAACATAAGGATCTGGCTGCAGTCCACTTGAAGAGAAGGAATGTCTGTATTTGGCTGGGTGACTGCCAAGGGTAATTGTTTTACATATGACTTTTGCCAAAAAGACCGATTTTAGAACCTAACCAAGTACAACTCTACTGAGCTTAAAATTTATGCTCTTCACACAATAATCAATATATCACTTTGAGTAGTAAAAGTTTGTATGCACTCTAAAAGCTATAAAAAACTAAACATAAGTTGGGTGAAATTATCCAACAGTTGAAGCAAAATCCTGTGAAAATCCCACCTTCAAAATCATTTGAAAATCTTCTTTGCTTCCAAAATCCTAGTGCATGTGCAAGGGCATTTACCCAATACTGAAGAGATTAAGTAATAGCTATACCAAAATTAATGCTGATGCATCTAAGTTTAGTAGATCATGGGTAATAGTCTAAATGTGTGAAGTCTCACAAAAAATAAGTCCAGAATCAGAATTTTTGGGGGCCAAATAAACATTTTCCTGGAGGTAAAGCAGGGAATTAACTTATTTACTTCCTTTTCTCAGTGGATAAATAATGCATAGACTTGGAGAACATGCAATTGCACAAGGAGGGTAGAATGACTGTAGCTGCTTTATTCAGCCTGTGGTAGACTGGACACCAGCTGCAGCGAATTATCCTGCTAGGAGGCTTTGATTGAGGGTAGATGGCACCTTCGTGTAGCAATGCAAACTCTTAGGTGTGGACTAGATGCCAAAAGGTTGTACAGTGGATTACTGCTTGAAAAGATGTATGAACGCAGTATTACTGGAAATTACGCAGCTGGCCATCTGCTTTAATTTTGTGACATCTTGCTGCTGGTGAGCATTGTAAAAATAAGCATTCGTTGTTTCTGTTTAGCATCATCAAGTTTATCTGGATACATGGCACCTAATCCAAGTTTGGTTCCACCTTAGATTGTGTGTCTAGATGTGACCCTGTGGTAGACAGATTTGAACAGAAGTCTTATGCACATAGGATTTGCTGACGAGCTCAGAAAAGGACACAAACACACATACAGTGCTTTCATAGGTACAATGTAGTTATTTAAGGCATTATTGAAGACCTACTATGTGTCTGAATTATACTTAAAGCATAAATAGAAACAATAGAGACACAGCTCTTACTCTGGTAGAATTTATTATAATGTTGCAGGAGACAGTGAATAAGTGTGTAGGTCAAAAAATAGGTCAAAAAATAGGATATGCTGAGTCATAAGATGGGCTGGTGGACTTCTGTACTGTTTTCCTTTAGGAGCATCAGGGAAGGCTACCCAAACAGTTGAACAATGGGTTGAGTGTTTTATGACTTGGTACAATTAGCTAATTCAGGAAGGACTGAGAAGAAACAATGTCAGATAGAGGAAAAATGTCACAGAGCACAGCACCATACTGGAAAATTATAGACATGAGAGAGTGTGATGTATTCAAAGATCTACAGAGATACTCAGTGTGGCCAGTATGCAAGCAGGGAGAGTCAGGAAAGAAGAGCAATGCCCCACCAAGCTTTCAGCAATTTTGAGAACTTGGAGTTCATTCTCAAGGACTGTAATCATGTCACCACAATGGTTTATATTAGTAAGAGCAATTTGGCTTCATACAGCAGAGTGGCTAGAAGGAAGAGTGAAGTTGGAGATGACTGTCAACTAGCAGGCTGCTGCAAAGATCCAATGGAGAAGCGATAGGGTCCTGAGCTAAGGCAGAGTTGATGGGGAATGATGAGAGTCAAATGATGCAAGGCAGGTCATTAGGTCTGTGACTGCCAGGGTGGCTCCAAGAAGGTGCTGAATGTAAACAGGAAGAGAATGGATTTGGTTTTGAAACTGTGGCATTTGCCATTCCCCAAGGAAGAAACAGATGGATACACCCTGGAAACACAGGAGCTCCGCACGGTGCCTGGAACTGGGAATGTCCCCAGGGGGGCGATCTGGGATGATTGATGAGAGCTAGCTTGAGAAGCAGAAACTAGTATGAAGAGAACATTTACATTGTTTACAGAGCGGAGTCTCAAAAGAGAGGGAAGAGTTGCAGGGTGAAGGGGGTGGCAGTACAGAAGACCATGCGCACCAGAAACGGGAGGAAGTGGAGAGCTGATGGATTAAAACCCAGGTCACCGAAGTGGAAATTGAAAATTGTCTGCTCTTCAGCAACATTGAAGAAATCCATGTGAAAGAAAAGTTCCCAAAAAGAACTCCTACACCTTGGACTGAGCTTCCTGCAAGGCTGACCAACTGGTTATCACTCTGGAGATTGTGGAGAGTTTGGAATGTTGCAGGTCCAGAGCCTAATTACCATTTATCTCAGGCCATCTTTAGCTCCCTAAACAGCCACTCCTTCCTTACCCACCTCTGTTTCTGATATAACATCTTGTGACTAACAGATAAAAAAACCTTTTAGAATGTATTATCCTAGCAGACCACCTGGTCTTACTTACCAATCAAAAGGCTAAGAATGTCATCAGATAGCATCTGAGACCTATAGTAACCCCCCCCTTTGCTGTGACCCACCTACTGAATGTATCCTCCAATGTATTTGAAGTGTCTTGATTTATGACTTTTCTTTGTTCTGTTACTATAAAAATGCAAGACAACTGTTACCAGGATGGAACATGGAATCTGTGTTCCCAGGCCATGGTCGCTCATATTTGGCTCCTGAATAAACTCTTTCTTATCCCATTTGAGGTGGGGGTTATGGTTCCGCATTGACACTCTTCACCTTCATCAAGGATCTTTTAATAGAATATGTGAGAAACAAGATAAGATGAGGGTGGTAAGATGGGAGGAGGAGGTAGACAAAGTCCGAAAACAAAGAGCAAAGGAAGGTGTAAGAAGTGGCAATGAGGACCAGAGATCAACACTTGCACCAAAGTTTCTTCTGAAAGGAGAATCTGTAGTTAGAACAAAGAAAGGGCCCCTCCCTTTAATCAGCAGGAGAGCCTTCAGTTCCTTCTATCATACTGAATGGAATAGGAAGCAAAAGAGAGGGGAAGACTGAGGGAGGCTGGAGAGGGGATGAATATCTGACTTCCAGAGGCAGCTGGGAAGGGGAGGGAGGGAGATGGATGAGAATACAAAGCAAATGAACTGGCCATCAGTTAAGGAATACCTCGTCCAATCAAGATGAACTTAGGAACACGTCACTGGGCTGCTTTCACCAGAAGTTGGGCGTGTTTGTGAGTTGTGGGACTGGACTCTAATATACTCCATGCTCCTGAGTTCTATATTCTGCACAAAGTAGAAGGAAAAGTCAAATTTTGAATAAAGATGACAATATGTAATATTGTAAGTACAGAATAAGGAGCAGAAAAAAGCAACAGGCCAAGAAAAGGATGCTGTAAGTTGAATTTACTGTCGGGAGGTGCGCACGTGGCTTTCTCCTCCCACCGTCCTTACAACAGAAAATCTTCCTCCAAACTACAGTTTAAGGAATACAAATATTTATTGGACTTATAAACAGAGCACATGATGGTAGTGAGTGGCTACTTACAAAGAATCAGTACCCTTGGGCTGTTTTTCTGTTCCTACATTTCAACCCCGCCACAGCTTCCTGAACTTGTGGCCACAGCCAGTCCAAGATGGTGAAAAGTGCCCTCTTCCTCTCTCACTTCCCCGTTGCCATCCTTGGTCCCTCCCCTGGCTAATTGGGTGGGAGGGGCGACTGTCTCCCTCTAACCCTCCCTTCATACAGAGAGTCTTAGGATCCAAACAGTTTGAAGTAAATGGGGGAGAAGCTAGAGAAGACATCCAGCTGTTGCTGGTCTTTCTGGCTAATGAATATGATAAGGTTTATATAGGAGGTGGTGGTAAGTTTGTCCCTAATGTGGACAGGACTTAGAAAAGTAGAGAGAGAAGAATAAGTTCTAGGAATGGAACTCTGTAGAAGACAAGAGTGAAGGTCATGCCAAGGTAAACACCTCACAGAGTGAGTTACTAGGTTTCAGAGGAAGTTGGAAACTTTATACGCATGCTTCAAAATGCTATATTTTACCAAATGTCTCTAAAATCCAACATGATTCTTGCCATAAAATGTGGCTCCTCAATAAATATTTGCTGAACAAATGAGAGGATGAATGCATTTATAAAAAGTTTGCTGTGTAGCAATTTATGAAAATTAAGATAAACATTCCAGGGTAAACAAGAAATACGAATACTAATCTCTTTTTTTAAAAAAGCCTCACTTCACCTTTCTTCCCTTTGGGTGCACAACTCACTGATACATAATGGACTATTCCTAGTATGTGGTGGATTCAAAGGAAAATCATTTAAAAATTGTTTCATGGCTTCTTCAGATGAGGATTCCAGCAGGGCTTGGTGGGTGTTTTAACTAAGCTTACTAAGTTGTGCTCCCTTGGCATATGGGATGGTCTGGAGATCCACATACTTTCTTTCACAAATATAGCATATTGGTAGGGGTAGTTGGAAGGTTGAGCGTTACTGTAAACTGTTGATAAGACAGACACCTGTGAGTCTCCAGCATAGATCTACTGGCCAGTCCGCTTTTTCAAATATTGGTTGTCTTCCTGTGAACAGTGTTTTTGTTTACTCAGAGGACAACTGGAAACATCTACAGGCAGTTTTGGTTGATGTGATGAAGAGAAATGTGCTCCTATCACCTAAGGAGTACAGGCCAGGGATGCTTATGGACACACTTTAATGCCAGGATAGCCTCAGTCTACCTCACTCCATCTACCAACAAGAATTATCCAGTTCTAAATGCCAATTATGCTGAAACTCAAAAACTTCAGATCAAACCATCCAAGAGAAATAGGCAATGGCTATAAGTAGTGAGGTCCTGTGGAATCTTCTCCCAAACTGCATTGCTTAAAGGAGATTCATAAGATGATCTAGATCCAAGGCGGGGGAAGAGGGGGGACTTAGATCCGACCAACCTCTGAAGGACAGACAGTGTCATAGCACACAAGAGCAGGAGGCTGGACTGTTTTGTTCTTCAAGCCTAGGACAGAGTATGGTCACAGCAGCCCAAGAAGACGTTGTTTGAATGGGTGAAGTGTCCCCCATGAACTCACTGATCTCCTCCCAATTCCTGGGGTGAGTCAGGAAAGCAGGACTTACTAGCAGGACTCACTCACTCACTGGCAACTGAGAGAGAGAGAGAAAGAGATACACACAGAGAGACAGAGAGAAGTATATGAGATGTTGAATATATGAATTATTTTTTGCAACTTCACTATATATGTGTATATCAAAACTTTGTATTTCAATTTCTTAAAGAAAATTTTAATCAACACAAAGTAGAGAGACTAATTTGACAAGTTCCTCTTGACATTTAATTCCTACTTCAATAATTATAATTTATTGTCCGTATTATTTCATTTGTCCTAAGCAAAAAAAAAAAAAATACTTAAATGATCTGAACATGGCTATTTTATGGTTTGAGTATAGAGTCCCCCAAAGGCTCATATACTGCAGGCTTGATTCCCAGTGCAGAACTGGGGCTTTGGGGAAGAGACTGGATTGTGAAGACTTTAATTCCATTAAAGAATTAACCCATTAGAGAATTCACAATTTGATGGTATTTGGGGGAGATGGTGGTGGCCTGGAAGTAGGTGTGACCTGGAATACACTTTGTTCTCATCCCCTTCCTGTCTCACTCTGCAGATTGGTCTACATAATGTGAGCTGCTCTTTTCTACTGTGTGCTTCCCACTGCAGTGCTCTGCTTCACCACAGAAAAGTGGCCAAGTAATCAGAGACTGCAAACAGGAGCCAAAACAAACCATTCCTCCTTACCCTACTTAGTTTAGCTGTCAACCTGAGACACTTAGAATCATCTGAGAAGGAAGTCTCAATTGAGGAATTACCTAGATCAGAGTGGACTATGGGCATGTCTTTGGAGGTGGTCTTGGTTGGTAATTGATGTAGAAGGACCAAGACACCATGGGTGGCACCATCCCCTGGGAAAATTCCTGTGCGGTAAAAGAAGGGTAGGTAAGCGTGAGCCAGAGAGCTAGCAGACAGCATTCCTGTATGGTTTGTGATCCAAGTTCTTGCCAGGGTTCCTTCCCTGACTTCCCTCAGTGATACACTGTGACTCGGCAATGTTAGGTTAAATAAACCCTTTCTTCCCCTAAGTTGCTTTTGATTAGAGTGTTTTTCATAGCCACAGAACGGAAACTAGACTATTCCTTTAAAATGTTCATTTCAGATATTTGTTACAGCATCAAAATGTTAACATAACCAGTCTATTAGATGCTAAAGATGTAGGTTCATTTTGAAATTCAACTGCTTCTTAGTTTATAAGAAAGAGCAGCATTGTAAAGTTTTTAAAATTTTAATCTTAACTACAATATTACAAATGAAACAGTTACTTTTATTCATAAAACTCCATTTCTTTTACTATCTTGGCATATTGTTTTAAAGATTGCTATCGATTAACTTCACATTGTGAAATCAGTTTGGCGATCTTAATGAAACCTCTCACTTGAATAGAAAAAAAAAATCATGAAATTAAATTTAACCTGTAAGGAGGAGAGACAAAATGAAAGAAAATACATAATTAAGAGCAAGATAATGTTTAAGTGAAATAGTTTACACAGGTGAAATTAGTTTGGAACAAAGATCAAAAGCCTGGGATTTTGTGAGGAAGCCAGACTGTACTGGGTATAGATGCATATCACTAGTATCTACATACGTGGGCATGGGGGCTGTATCTTTTCACTGGGCAAGTCCTTCAAAGCAATCGGGGCAAGTTCTAAATCACATTTGGTTTCCAGGGACCTAACAGTTGGCCATCTACTCTTCACATCTCATGGCTAACTTACTATTTAATGATTTACTATCAAGATATCCCATGGATAATTTTGCTTTTATTCTTAGAAAAGCCTTTATTCAGTTTGAAAAATTGCTTGCCAGTCTAGGGATCAAGGACTACATAAGAATTATATTATTTTATTATATTTGTTATTTTCAAATTTATATCATTAAAACATGCAAGCATCCTGGATTTGGTGGCATGTTCCTGTAATCCTGGTTTTTGGGAGGTTGAGACTGGAGGACACACATTAGAGACCAACCTGGACTGTCTAAAAAGACCCTGTCTCAAAACAAAACAACAAAACAAAAAAAACAAGTACAAGCGTAATAATAAAAAGCAGTTAAAATACTATCAGTAATAAGAAAACAGTTAAAATAATAGCATATGAAACTGGGTAATTATCAATGCAAAACCATTAAAACTGTGTTTTTGAAATTGCACATATAGTAAAATATCAAATACCACAGTAATGTATGCTATAAAAATAGTTCTATAGACACATCCATCTCCAGAATTTTTACCAAAAGTCAACAATATAGCTGCATCTTCTATCCTTTCAGAGACAATCAGTGCATACACACAGTTAGGCATGTGCTTCCTTCTCTCAGGTGAGGACATAAGAACACTAACTAGCACCTTGTTTCCTTTTTCCACTACTTTGTCACCATTTCCAATGTGAGTTGGATATCACCCTCTGTTAGAAAAACTATAGTTATCACATTGTTTTGAATGTTGTCATAGATTTTGCTGTTTGGTATATTTATTTTACTCTGGACAAATAATGTCTTAGTTTCTTTTCCTGTTGCTATGTTATAATACCCTGACAAAAGTAACAAGGGAGAAAGGGTTTACTTCAGCTCATAGTTCAAGGGAATGGTCCATTATGGCAAGGAAGTCAGGGCAGCAGAAACTGGAGTATCTGGTCCCATCACATCCACAGTCAGGAAGCCGAGGGCAAGGAATGTCAGTGCTCAGCTCACTTAGGATTCCTTTCATGCAGTCCAGGAACTGGTGTTGCCTACAGTGGGTGGAGCCTTCCACATCTATTGCATGATCAAGGTAATGCCCAACAGGCATGCCCAGAGGCCATCCTACCTTAGACAGTTCATTACAGGTATGCTCAGAGGTGTATATTCTAGGTGATTCCAGATCTTGTTAAATTGACAACACTAACCATCACATCACAGATATCTTTGTAGTTTTCCATCTGGTTTTTGGTTTTATAGGAAAAAAGGTTTCAACTAGTAGTCTAATGCATTGTCTTTTGGTTATCTGTGAGATAAAGACCTTAAGTGTAACTGAAGAGGCAAATGGAGCATGCCCTTAAAGTTGTGATAATGAGAACTTTTATGGAGGGTATGTAACAGTTATACCACCAATGACTGTGTCTGACAATCTTATTTTTCATCCCTTGCCTAATTCAGTGTGCCACAAAAGATTTCCAGTGCCAAAGATAAGACATGGTATTCTATTGTAGATGGAGTTTGTCTTTTCTTATTTTGAGGAATCTTTTTATAGGTAAAAAATTATATATTTCTTTTCAGTGTATTATCTTTTATGACTTTTGTGCATGTGTGTAAGCTTATTTTTTTTTCTTTTTAAAATCTAAAATAAAAATAATATCTACAGTAAATTCAGGGATGAAAAATAACTTTTCCTGGGATGGAGAGATAGTTCAGCAGTTAAGAGTACTGGCTGCTCTTGCAGAGGACCCAGGTTCAGGTTCCATTACCCACATGATGGCTAACTGTCCATAACTAAAGTTCTAGGAGATCCAGTGCTCTCTTCTGACCTCTGCGGGCATTGCATAACAGGGGTACACTTACAGATATGCAGGTAATACACTCATACACATAACATAAAATAAAAATAATGAAAATAAAATATTTTAAAAATGAAACACCTTTCCTTCTTCTGGTCCTAAACTGACATAAACTAAACAAGAGAAAATCAAACCAATTTATTTAATAAAAGTTTACAAGACAACAGAGCCTTCGTAAAATTGAAGAGGTGATGAAATGGTCAAACCTATGTTTTTTTAACTAGATGAACAGTGAAAAGTTATGAAAAAATATGATCAGAGAACAAAAGATAGTAATCTGAGGGTAGTAAATGGAAATCCTTGAAAGGGCTCCTCATTCAAACTGCTCTTGGAGTCTGTCCCCCTGCCTTTGTGATAAGGATGTTTCTTGACTACTTGTATAAAAAGGACACCTCTGCTAGTCTTTTGACCTGATTTAGGGGAATGTTGGTGTGGTGGTTTGAATGAGAATGCCTCCCATAGGCTTCAAGTTTTTGGACATTTTGTCCCCAGTTGTTTTGGGGATTTTAAAAGGTGTGGTTATGCTGGAGGAAGCATGTCACTTGGGGTGGGCTTAGAGAGTTCCTACTTCCTGAAGCTCGAGTCACTCTCTTGCTTCCTGTGCATGCTTGAAAATGTGAGAGCTTAGCTTCTGCTCCTCCTCCAGCTACCTCTGGCACCATGGTTCTCCACCATGATGGGCTGATTCATGCCCCTTCAGAACCATAAGCTAAATAAATTCTCCCTTTTATAAGTTCTCTTGGTCAGGGTGTTTCTATCACAGCAACAGAAAAATAGCTGATATGGTAATTGGTACCAGGAGTGAAGTGTTGGCTGTGAAGAACCTGACCATGTGGGGTTTGGGAAGAAGGTGGAAGACTTTGGAAGTTTGGACTAGAAAAGCAACTGAATGTTGTAAGCAAAACTTAATGGGCCATTCAGGTTGGAGCCTGGAAGAAAGTATTGCTGAGAACTACTTATTTCCAGAGGGAAATGAGAACTTAAACAGCAACTGGGATGTTTTATCAGAGTCTGACTGCTGTCTGCCCGTAGCCTAAGAGCTTACCTGAGTCTAAGTTGAAAGCCAATGCACTTATTTCTCTGTTGGATGAAATTTCAAGACAGCCTAACATAGAAATGGTGACATTGTGATTAATGGTAAATATTATGAAGATCTGCAGCAAAAAAGAGAAAATGGTGCAGAAAAAATTAAGAATGTACAGCTTGGATTGAAAAAGAGCACCAGAAACATAAATGTTAGAGTTGTGGCATGTGCTGGAGAGCATCCCTTTGATAAGAGGATTAAAGTGATTAAGGAGAGGCTTAGAGATTTGCATTTATAAAATGGAGAGGGTGCCTCCAGGGCAAGACCACTCCAAGATAAGCTGCCAAACCTGAATGGAAAATGCTGCAGGGGCCACAGAAGAGGAAATCTTCTAAAATGGATACAGCAGGCTGGGGTCCTTCCCAAACTTGCAGCTAAACTTGGCAGTGTCTTTCACCTGGTGCTGGCTTTAGAGGTGTGAAAGATGCAAGAGTGAAGGGGTCATCAGTTCTTCCTCCACAGTTTCAGAGAGCCACAGAGGCCAGGTAGGCCAGGTAGCATGCAGCAGGGGTTCCTTTGCATGAAGAAGGCCCCGACAGGCCATTTCATGAAACTATGAAGGTGAAGCCTAGTTGGCAATGGAGACCCCAAGAAGACATTCGTGTTGCCAGAGCTGTGAGGCATCTGCCAAGAACACCTGCATATAGGGAGTGGTACCAGCCTGAGAGAGAGATGTGTGTTGCATGCAGCTAAGCTGGAGATGCTGAGCCACGTAAGCCCTTTGGAAGTAAAGTCCCAGAAGTTGGACGTGGAGCTACTGGATTTGGTGTTTGCCCTGCTGGTTTTTGGTGTTGTTTTGGTTTGGTATTTCCTCACTATGCCTCTATTCCTCCCTTTTGGAATGGGACTGTGTATTCAGTTCCACTGTATGTTAGGAATATGTAATTTGTCTTTTTATTTCATAGGGCCTTACAGTTAAGAGATTGCCCTGAGTCTCAGAAGACACTTTAGACTGTGAACTTTTGAATAGTATTGAGACTGGAAACCACTATGGGGACTTTTAAGGTTGGACTAAATGTATTTTGCATTTTATATGGTCATAAGCCTATGAGGGCCAGGAAGTGAAATGTGGTGGTTTGAATGAGAACGTCCCCCATAGGCTCCAAGTATTTAGAAATTCTGTCCCCAGTTGGTGGTACTGTTTTGGTAGGTCTTAAAATGTACGGCCATGCTGGAGAAAGCATATCACTGGGGGTAGGCTTAGAGAGTTCTTAAGCCTTGCCAGATCTTGAGTCACTCTCTTGCTTCCTGTACCTTCTTGAAGATGTGAGAATTGAGCTTCCACTCCTACTCCAGCCACCTCTGCCACCATGCCTCTCCACAGCGATGGACTTGTGCCCTTTTGGAGCCATAAGCTAAAGAAACTCTTCCTTCTACAAGCCGCTTTGGTCAGTGTTTCTATCACAGCAACAGAAAAGTTAGTAGTACGGTTCCTCTGTCTGCTATCACTCAGGCTCCTTTAACTTAAGCTACTCAATGTGCTAAGTACTGGTGTCACACATCCCAAGCCCTATAATAAGCATTCTAACTTGACATAGTTGAAGTGATGAACAGTTTTGTAAATAATACCCTTTTTAATTTTCATAAAGATTTTATTTATTTTTATTTTATGTGTATAAGTGTTTTGCCTACATGTATGTAAGTGTACCATATACATGTAGTGCTAACTGAAGACCCTCTGGAATTGGAGTTACAGGTGGTTGACAGCTGCCAGATGTGGGCGCTGGGAACTGAACCCTGGTTCTTTGCAAGAGCAGCAAGAGCTCTTAACCTCTGAGCCACCTTGCCAGCACCCCCATCCTAGAATTTTAAAGTATGGTCTATTTTTTCCATTTTTAATTGTTAGTGTATATTATTTATACAGAGTAGCTAATTTCATCATGACATGTTCATACATGTGCACAGTATACTTCAATCATAATCAACCCTTTCCTTCCATTGTTAAAACTTGTCTGAGAATCAACACACAAAATATACTTTTCTTGAGAATTTAGATGTAACCTATATTTTTAAAAAGTGTTTGAGAGTGGCCATGCAAACCAACATGTTTTTAAGGTTAAATGTGGGCAGACTCCACCAGCAGGTGGAGAGTGGATACACTCAAGTAAAACTCATTCTTGAAATAGCTGACTTGGGAATAATCTTGAACTTTTATCAGTGTGCTGGATAGCTTCAGTTGTCAACTTGACACAACTGGGAGGAGGGAACCTCATCTGGGTATTCTATCAGATTGACCAGTGGGTGTGTCTGTGAGACATTTTTTTGATTGCTGAGTGCTGTGGAAAGACACAGTCTATTGTGGTCAGTAAGTCTCAGTTTCCTGCCCTGAGCTCTTCCTCTCGCCCTCTACATGATGAACTATAAGCTTTAAGGTGAAATAAACCCTTTCTTGCCTAAGTTACTTTGGTCAGGATTTTAACACAGCAATAGAGAAGCAAACTAGGACAGACAGAAAGTATACCATATGCAAGATATAATGTTTTTAAATGTATTAGAAATATTCACTCTAGAAAATATAGGTAACTTTGGAGAAAGTCACAGTTTCATACTCAATTACAGTTCAGAAATAGTGAATTCTGTAAAGTAAGAGATCAGAGATGAGATGAAAATTTCAGTCTTGTTGAACAGGGATATGTCAGAGGGGTAAATAAGAAATAAAAAGATGGGGCTGGAGAGATGGCTCAGCAGTTAAGAACCCTGGTTGTTCTTGCAGAAGACCCGGGTTCGAATCCCAGCACCCACATGGCAGCTAATAACTGTCCATAACTCTAGTTCCAGGGGATCTGACAGCCTCTTCTGTCCTCTGCGGGCATTGCATGACACGGGTGCACTTACCTACATGCAGGCAACACACATGTACATATAAAATAAAAATAATAAATAAATATTTAAAAAATAAAAAGATAACAGTATGTTAGAAAATTTTATGAAGAATAAAACTTTTTGAAGACTATATTATAAAATTCAAATTGGCATTGACAGACTGATTTATAAAACAAGTCAATGGTGGGTAAAAGAATCACAACTATCAGAATG
Organism: Nannospalax galili; assembly: GCF_000622305.1. Taxonomy (NCBI): domain Eukaryota; kingdom Metazoa; phylum Chordata; class Mammalia; order Rodentia; family Spalacidae; genus Nannospalax; species Nannospalax galili. The sequence continues at coordinate 5,022,083 of NW_008358517.1, forward strand.
CAGAGAAAAAAGACAAACATTTAAAGTTGAGAAAATAAAAGAATATTTGGATGGGGGAACTGCTGAGGACATCGCAAAGCAAGAATTGACACATGATTGAGAACATCACAGCATTCCAAATTCGTATCTGCAAGCTTCAGGAAAACCCCACACTAATTAATTGAATGAAGAAAGGAATTCACTTGTTATGATTGCCTCACAATATTTCCAAGTAAGTCCTGGAGGCAGGTTTGGAATCTAGGTTTCCAGGAACTGTGCAGAGACTTGGGCTCTGATGTTGCAGGTTGGACCACAGAAATGATACAGTCTGGGCTGGGATTGCTTCCACCACACTGCCATATCTAGCACTTGGATATTGCTGCCGTGCTCCTTCCTTTAAGCAGCTTTTGTTTTACAGTCTGCGCTGGTAGATCCAAGTGGGTACGTGTAGATTTCAGTGTTTCTCTTCCAGACACTAGGCGGGCAGTGAGACCACCCTCTGCTTCTTCCACTTCTGTAGAGGGATATAGATTTTTCTCACTCAAAAGGGTTGTTTCCAATCAGAAAAAGCACTGAGTGGGTGAGGCCTAGTAAATCACTTCTAACAAAACCTAATTCAGCAATTGTAGGTGTTTTTCTTGTTTCTTTCTTTTTTTGAGTTCTTTGCATATTCTGGATATTAATCCTCTGGTTGAATGTGTAGCAGGTGAAGGTTTCTTCCCACTCAGTGGGTTTCCTCTTCACTTCCTTGGTTGTTTCTTTTCCTGTACAGAAGCTTTTTAGTCAAATGAGGTCCCACTTGTAGTTTGTTGATTAATGCCTGAGCAACTGATGTGTGATTTACAAAGTCCTTTTCTACACCTATATCTTGGAGGGTGCTACCTATGTTTTCTTCTAGCAGTTTCAGAGTTTCAGGTTTCCGAGGTCTTTAATGCATTTGGAGTTGACTTTTGAGCAGGGTGAAAGATAAAGATCTACTTTCATTCTTTTACAAATGGAGATCCAGTTTTGCCAGCACCATTTGTTGAAGATGCTGTCTTTCCTCCATAGTGTGTTCTTGGCACCTTTGTCAAATATCAGATGACTGAAATTGCATGCACTCATGGTTGGGTCTTCTATTATGTTCCATTGATCTGCATGTCTGTTTTTGTGCTAGCACCGTGCTGTTTTTAATGACTATAGCTCTGTAATGTAGATTGAGATTTGGTGTGGTGACCCCCTCAGCTTTGCACTTTTTGTTCTTTTTCCCATGTTTAATTGAATTTTTGAGATTTTTATGCTGCTGAATATGCTGATTATATTTAGATCCTCTCCCCACCCACACCTCCCCTTATTATCCCCACCAAATTTAATGTACTCTATATTACGGCCTGTAGAGTCAAATTTGTGTTCCCAAATGTCCTTCAGTGTGGGTCCACCCACTGGGTCCTGGTTAACCTACCAACAGCCATACCCTCTCCCCCTCCCAGTAACCAACAGCTGCCAATAGTTCCTCCGGTAGGGTTGGAGTTTCTTACCTCCTTCCACACTGCTACAGATTCTTGACAGACACCAGCTGCATGTCCTCCAATTCAATACCATTCTGACCCAAACTACCTGGAGATAGTGTCAGATCCCACAGGTTGAGGGCTGAGTCCTCAGGGCTGTTCTCATGTCAGACACTCATTATTGCAAGTGATAGGCTGTCACTTATGCTTCTAACTGGCTGTGAGTTGCTTTTCAGGGGCTCAGAGAATATTCTAGGACAACTTTTCCCAGAAATTAGGGAAATGTTTACTTAACTTTTGATCACTTGCAATATTAATGCAAAGGAAGTAGGTAAGGAGGGAGATGCATTGGCTAAGGTGTGTGGGATGGGGGCACCACCCTCTAGGCACCACCATGTACTCAGCTACTTTCAAGTCTGACACTACCCAGGGATCTTTAATGTTGGCTTCATTATGGAATCATGATTACTTACATCATTAACCCCCAGTCATTAGACAACTCATTAGTATAGAAATACACATCACTTTGGAGATTCTGATGGTCTTAGGAGTCACATGTGACAAACTAGGAAAAAAAGGCATA
>NW_008358517.1:5024147-5109683 GCF_000622305.1 Nannospalax galili
TATATATATATAATGTATATAATAAACCATAATACCACAAAATGCCTGGAAAAATGATATACCAAACAAAACACAGAGATGAATTGTTTTGCTTATGACCTCAGTACAGTTCCCAGTAGCTTAGTGAGAACAACCACAAAGGCTGGAAACACTGAAAAAAGCTGTTTGAAGTTCCCAGAGAGAAGCAAGCTGATTGAGTTGGATTTCTGCCAAGGGAATTAAAGACTCAATGTCCCAGAGATAAGCAAGAAGATGGAAACTGCTGGATGAAGAATTTCTTCTTCCTAGCTGCCCCCACTGAAGCCATCCTGATGTGGAGCTCATATCTCCTTAGAATGGGGATCATGTACTGAGAGGGTGCATACAGCAGCATCCTTTTCAGTAGCACATCCTCAGACTGTCTCCCTGTCTCACTCCCCTCCTGCCTTGTTCCCACTCCATAGAATAATAACACCTCATAAAAAATAGCTCATAAGCCCTCTGCCTGTGGCATTGCTCGGTACTGAAACTAAATCCAAAACAAATGAACAGAAACTAAAACATTTTTTAAGACACCAGTAGTAGCTAATTAGGGAATATAATGGAAAAAAGCTCCCCTGTAAGTTTATTGTGTTGTGTTTTCATTATTGGTTCAAAATATTTTCTAATTTCCATTCTGATTTCTCCTTCTGAACTGTGGGTTAATATATGTGTAGTGCTTAAAAGGTACACAGTAAATACTATATATAAGTGCCAGCTTTATTATTGGAAAGTATAAAGATTAATACACACTTACTCCTATATTCACATACGCATAAATATACCAGACTACAAGTAAAAGGTCTCTTTTACAAGTTATAAAAATTTACAATATACATGGCAAAATAATTACAGGTAACATTTATGCAGTATTCTATTCATGTCTTCTGAATGACTCTATCATCTATCTATCTATCTATCTATCATCTATCATCTATCTATCTATCTATCTATCTATCTATCATCTACACACACACACACACACACACACACACACACGAGGAAACTGAAGCATGATAATTTATCCAGATCATGAGTCGGTAAGTGGAACTTATTTCAAACCATGGCAATTTTAATATGTAAAGGTCAGTTTAGGTAATGAAAAGAATAGTCAGTACTTTCCTTCTCAAACCCTATCAGAATAAAATAAGGAATATCTACATAAATTCCTAAGATATTAGAAGTGTCAGGGAGGGGTGCACCAGTGATAGAATAAAATCTGTGATTCTGTGTGCTGGATAGCTTTAGTTGTCAACTTGACACACCTGGGTAGAGGGAGCCTCATTTGGTGAATTGCCTCCATTGGACTGGCCTGTGGCCTTGTCTATGGGGTATGTTCTTGGTTTTTGAGTGATGTGGGAGGGCCTAGCCCACTGTGGGTGGTGCCACTCCTGTGTAGATTGTTCTGTTCTGTATAAGAAAGCAGATTGGCAAATTACACACAGAGTATTTCTACAATAGTCCGTGTGTAGTGTGCTCAATGGTACATAAGAAGAAACAGTGCCAGACAGGAGAAACCGTCCATGAGTTGTTGGCCAGGGTATTCCAAGAGACTCCCCAAATTACACAGGCTATTGCCACAGCCATTGGTGGCCTCCCAGAACTTGAAGGTAATATCCTACTGCTGAAGACAGAACATACTTTGGACACAGGATTTGGAGAAATAGAGCTGTACCTGACCTGAAATCACTTCCCCTGAAGGCTAGTCTTATAGCTTTGGAGAGCACTATGAAGCTGCCAAGGGAAAACATCAATTGATGGTCCAACACCAGCTTCAAGACCAAATACCCATATCAATGGCTGGCACAGCATATGACATTGGTGCACTAGTGTCACTTTTACCTTGTGGGCAATCAACAGCTACCTAATTGGACTAAAAGCCCACTCAATAGGAGAAAACTCAAGTGTGGTACTGTAAACATAACCAAGTACATATGGCTGGAGAGGTCATAGTTCTTAGAGAAAACCCCAAGACTGTCACAACTCTAGGCTAATGTAATTTCTTGCTATGTACAAAATATGTATCCTTGTAATTACAGACAAATATCCTAGTCACTACTCACCAAAGAAGCTTATTTTGCACCAGTTGGAGACTATTACCAAGTACTACAATTGGTAACACACAGACATTGTCTATGAATTGCCCAGGCCTAAGTGACACATCTATAATACAACCTCTATACCTAAGGCACATGGAACACAGAACAGGGGTAATGAAGACATTAATGAGTCTCTCAGTTCTCATTAATGAAGATTCCCTCATGCAACAGAGGTCCAGGAACACAAATGGTCACAAATGGCCAAAACATAGAGATTAAGAGTCTGCAGATTGCTGGTCCGTGGACAGGACTCCTATATTAGACTTCACCCACCCAGGGCTCAGGAACCATTGCGGAAGTAGGGATGCAAAGATTGCAAAAACCAGGGAGGAGGTGCATGACCGGATGGACTTGCACTGGGGCCTTAAGACCAATGACAGAGTGTATGGGTTCCAATGGAGGTGCTATGGAAGGGAGCCGGTGGGGACACGGATTTAAAGATGATTGAGAGTCTTTGAGATATTCTGTATAAGATACACAAAAATTCAATAAAAACAAAGAAAAAGAAAAAAAGAAAGCAGGTTGAAGAGGGGCCAGGGGAACAAGCCAGCAAGCAGCATTCCTCCATGGCCTGTGCTCTAGTCCCTGCTTCCAGATTCCTGCCTTGAGTTCCTACCTTGGGCTCTCTTATGAATTGTGACATGGGAGATGTAAGCTGAATAAACCCTTTCCTCCCCAAGTTGGTATTGGTCAGAGTTTGTCACATCAATGGTGAAACAAACTAGAACATTCTGGAATGCAAGAGCAGTTGGTAATAACTAATAGAAAATGCTATTAGAGTTGAGAACCTCTTCACACAGAACTAAAAAAAATTAGCTTTTACCCAAGAAACTTTATAACCAGCAGCATTGGGAGAAAGCATGTGCTATGTTCATTTGCCAGACACCAAAAAGGTCAAGGCTCCAGGGGGCCCTGGGAATTGGCCCTGAGCTAGGGATACAAGGCTACAAAGATCCGGAGGCCAGTGCCAGGCTCTACCCACTTTCCTCTCTTCCTCCATTGCACACATATACCTGCCTGGCTCTGTATTATCTACCATGGGAACAGCAACATAAGAGCTATCCATCTGGAACATCATCTCAAAGGGTGAACACACAACCCAGAACCTGTAAATTAGAACAAAGGCAATGGCAAGGGAGAAAAATGTTAAACAAGTTCATCCCAATCCAGGCACTACAGGCAAAATGGATAATGATCTTCACAATAATTTTGGTGTATTTTGTAATGAATTAAATATTATACAAAATATATTGATGTCAATAATATTACTGTGTTATTCAATTAATAGTGCATATAATGTACTGTTACATTTCTACCAATTGTATCTATACACAAAATATAACCCTATAATAATTTAATTATTCATATTAAGCATCAATTGATAATACAGTACAAATACAAAATGTAATGTAAACAGAAGAAAATAATTTAATGACTATAATAATAATAATGTTTGCTTATCAAGATTCAGCACATAAACTGGATAAATAGGAATCTGTGAAACATATGGGAAGATTTTAACATCTGTTAGAGATCAACATATCAAATAGACAAAAATGAACTGACAATATGCATGACTTTGTACCAAACAAAAGTAATAGCGTGTAGTGTTTTCAAAAACGCATGAAAAATTCCAAATACTCATATTCAGCCTGGTAATAGATACAGGGAGGATATTGATGTATTTCAAAATGTAGAAACTCTGCAGGATACATTCTCAGTGCACCATGAAAAGTTTAAAAACAGAAAAGTGTGTAGCCTTTTCTAAAGGACATATTTGTCAGAAAAATTTTAATCGTTAAAGTTAAAAGCTACTATTTTAGTGAAAAAGTCATGGATTAGTTACTTTTCTGTTGCTGTAATAAAATACCCTGACAAAAGCAACTTTAGGAAGAAAGGATTTTTTTTTTTTTGGCTTAGAATTCCAGAGGGATACAGTCCATTGTGGTGATGAACGTGTGGCAATTGACAGAGAACACATGCCCACAGGAGCAGGAAATTAGTGGATCACGTTTCTACCCCCACATAGGAAACAGGGAAAGGGACCAGGGAGTGGGCAAGGCTATACATCCTCAAAGTCCTCTCCTCCAGCAAGGCTGCACCTCCAAAGGTCCTATAACCTCCCCAGACAGAACATCACCTAGGGATCAAGTGCTCAATATATGAGCCTCTGAGGGGACATTTCTCAGTCATACCACAGGGTGAAATGAGGATTACAGTCTCTTTTGAATGAGTGAAATAACGTATTGTGGTGTAGCCAAAGCAGGATTCCAAAGATTACTTATAGTTTTGAAAATACAATACAAAAATATCACACAAAATTAAATGAGTTGGGTTATTCTTTGAAAGTGAACCAGCAATACAAAAGAAATGAAAACACTGGGCTAGAGGAGGATGTCTTATAAATATTTTAAAAGTAAGAGGTATAATTAAGTTTTGAAAATTATACTGTGTATAGTTGAGGTTTTCAACATAATGTGATGGGATAGACAGGAAGTAAATGATTGCATAGTGAAGTTAATTAATATATATTATCTCAGAGTTTTTATGATAAGAGTAATTAAAATCTACTTATTTAACTAAAATCCCATATACAGTACCATGCAATTTCATTAACTGTAGTCTTGCACATTAGATCTTTTAAAAATATTTTATTATTTTTATTTTATATGTATGAATGTATTGCCTGCATGTATGTAAATGCATCCATGTCATTCAATGTACATGGAGGTCAGAAGAGGGCTTCAGATCCCCTGGAACTGGAGTAACAGATGGTTGTTAGCCACCATACAGGTTGTGGGAATTGAACCTGGGTTCTCTGCAAGAGCAGCCAGTGCTCTTAAACACTGAGCCATCTCTCCAACTGTACATCAGAGCTTTAGACTTGTTTGTTCTATATGCTACTTTCTACTCCCTGACCTACATTTTCCCTTTTCCTCCCCTCCCCTCACTGACAGGTATTGCTGCTTTGTTCTTCATCTCTGTACCCTTGTGCTTATTTTCATTGTCGTTCCAGTTCACAGGTCAGCAGGATCATGTACTCTTTTTACTTGTGTTTGACTTACTTCATTTAGCATAAGGTCCCTCATTTCACTCATGCTGTCCTAAGTAGCAGGATCTCTTTTTTAAGACTAAGAAACAGTCATCATCTATACGTGTGTAATGTATCCATTGTTTGGGTTGTTTCTGAATGGTGCCTTTCTGAATAATGCTACAGTGAGCACGGAGTGCAAATGCATTTACATGTTGGCTTTTTCACCCCCTTGGGATGTATTCCCAGAGGAGGGATGGCTTGTCCAGTCCTCATTTGACTTCTTTAGGAAGCCCTGTACTCTTCCCGTGGTGGCTTTTGTGATCTGTATTGCCACCACTTCTACCTGGGGTTCCCTTTTCTCTACATCCTGGCCAACGCTTGCTTATTTGTTTGTTTGTTTGCTTCTTTCTTTACTTATTTATTTATTTACTTTGGTCTTTATTCTTTGATAATTTCATATATGTATCTACTGAATTTTGTTCATTTTCATCCCATTACCCTCTCATATCTCCACTCCCACCAAAACTTTTCTTTTTCCCAACAATCATCCAACACTGTTGGCTAATCTTGTCTTTTTGATAATACCCACCCTCACTGATGTGTATGGAGTGACTAAGATATGCAAACTGATACAGGTACATTTGAAAATGTGTATAAAAAAGACAATGTTTAAGAAAATATGAATTGTTAATATTGACTAAAGATGCAAAATTTAAAACTCAAAGAATTTATATACAAATATAAGAAAAAGTTAAATAGTAAGATTGTAATCTCATTGGACAAACTAAGAACACCATTTCTATGCCCTCTCTGCTCACATTAGATTTTTCAAAATCCATTACTTGATTCTATGTAGCATTAACGATTGGTATCCGACTATGTAAATGTTATTAGGTCCAAGAACCTCTGGCTACACAGGTCATAGACCATGGGGAGAGCTATTACTATCATTCCCTAAATAAGCATAATATTAAACTGACTTACTGTCATATATCCATTGGTTAGTGCATCTCTCAACACTCACTAGAGAAGGTTCTTGCAGCAGATGGTGATTAACACAGAGACCCACAAATGAAAAGGTCACCATACAGAGAATAAGAGACTGTGGTGTGTTCAGCCCAAAATAAGCCATCTATATTGTACCCTCTCTTTCCAAGGCTCAGGGATAATTGCAGAAGAGGAGGTGGAAAGATTCTAAGAGCTGGAGGTGATAGATGAATACAAGGAAACTGTGCTGTCTGGACACCACTGGGTAGTTGCACATATGAACCCACAATGCTATGGCAGCCTGTGCAAGACCTGTGCAAGCTTAAGTCTGAAAGGGCCTCAGCATGGATGGACTAGGTGGACAGGAAGTCCAGCCCCAGCTTAGAATCTATGGGAATTTGATGGATGCTGGAATAGGGAGAGTCAGTTTTCCTTACTGGAGTGAAACTGGAAGGTTGACCGGACTCCAAGGGTTAGATCCCCATCCAAGAGCACTTAAGAAACACAGATTAGACTCCATAGGTCTTTTAAAAAGATAAATGATGACAGAGGGCATGAAGTTGAGGGGATAGTTAGGTGGGGGTTAAGATGGAGGAAGGGGTCTGAATATGATCAAAATACATTGTGTGAAATTCTCAAATTGATAAAAATATGTTTAAAAATGCCTTTTTAGAAATGGTATCGAAAATCTCAGAAGCCTCCAGCCCCTTCCTATTGCCATTTTGGTTCTGTGTTGCCCTCACAAAATGCCTCCTGTAGCCTCCAAACTGACCCTGGCCCAGAGTTAGTGTGACCACAGCCCAAGCTGATGTGGGGCACAGAACACAATCTGTGTCAGTCCGAGGACAGGATCCCTCCCAGGCAGCCATATGGCTGTTGACTGAGGGCAGTGGCCAAGACAAAGGCATCCAGGCAATGGAAGAAAAGAGGGTACACAGAAAGCCATGTCTAAACCACTCCCATGTAGGGTCCAGAGGTTCCCACATTTACTAGCTGGGAGCCAGAGATGGCTTCTTTGTCATCCAAAGGCAATGTCTATACAAGACCTGAACTTCTAGTGCCTGTGCAGTTTGGGGGAAGCCCAGATGAGAGACCTCCATCAGCAGCTACAGATCCCAACTGCTGAGAATCCAGATTTCATGGTGAGGTGAAATCCAGATTTCATGGTGGAACAGTCAAGGAAAAAAGACTAGCTGCACCAGAGAGAGGGGGGAGGAGGAAGTGTATGAAACCTTTGTGAAAGCTAAGGACACAGAATTGGTCATGTCACACACAAGTAGATTAAGAGATGGCTCAGTGGTTAAGAGCACTGACTGTTCTTGCAGAGGACCTGTGTTTGATTCCCAGCACCCACATGAACCATCCTTAACTCCAGTTCCAGGGGAATTCGAATCCGTCTTCTGATCTCTGTGGCATTGCATGACATGGGTGCACTCACATACATGTAGGCAATATACTCATACATATAAAAATAATAAAAAATAAAATGTTTTTTTTTTTAAAAAAAGAAAAAAAAGAACAGTCCAAGTCTTTCCAGTAATGATATGCAAATGCTGCTACGGGTTAAAAATTTAACTACTGAGGCTCAGAAAGTGATGCGCCAAGAATGGCTCTTTGAGATTTTGAGATGCTGAGAAGCCCTCCATGCTGCCTCATAATCAAGAGCCTTCTAACTTTGTCTTGTTTTTCCCATTCTAAGCTCAGGGAGAAGCTCTCTCCCCCAGGTGGTTCCTTTACCTACTTTAATATAGACTCACCAAAAAGAAGAGAGCTGCTTTCCATCCTCTTCCTGAAATACCTTTGCCTATCTCAGAAAATGAAACATGAATGTAGGCCCACCTAGAAGGGCATTGTCACAAGATACTATCCACCATGAGCATTGAAATGATAAAGTTTATGAGGTAATTTCTGTCTCCTGAGTACAATCTTCCCCTTTAATGTCATTGCCATCTCTACAACTTCCCATCCCTCACCTTCCTCCCTATGAAGAGGGCATTCAGAGTTTCAATTATCTGGCCCTTCTTTGAATTTTTTGTCTTCTGTCTGACTCTTGTATTTATATATGCTCTACTAGTCAGTGTTCTCCAAAGAAACAGAACTGGTAGAATGAATATATATGTATAGAGATTTATCGGCTTAGCTCACAGGATAGAGTCCGAGTAGTCCAACAATGGCTGCACCACACTGGAGAGGCTGAGAATCCGTAGTCGCTCAGTCCACAAGGCTGGATGTCTCAGTAGTCCCAATCTGGTGCTGAAGGTCTGACAAATTCCAAAATATCAGCTAGTCTTAAGTCTACAGCAGCAAGACGAACTCACCAGCGAGAGAGAAGGCAAGCAGCAAGAAGCCTGGCGTTCTCCTTTGCCTTGGCCTTTTATACGGGCTGCCATCAGAAGGTAACACCCACATTTAGGGTGTGTCTTCCAGCTTCAGATGATCCAATCAAGAAGATCTCTTTCATTTCAGTTAATCCCAGATCCAGTCAAGTTGACACCCAGGATTAGCCATCACACATGCTGATAAACTTACTTTTCGATTCAGAAGAGTCATTTCAACTTACTTTTAAATTTGTGCTGTTTCTTCATTAACACAGCATGGCTTCTGCGAGGGGGTGGGGAATCTTTTGTACTGCTTGGTCCATTAATTCTACTTCAGTGATTTTTCTTTAGGAAATAATCAGAAAAATGTCAAGAATAATTTGTTTATTGATACTTATACAAACATTATTGATAATAGCTCTGGTTCTCTGCTCCTCCCATTAAAAACTTAAACAGGAAAAGTAATGGAATAACTGAAATGTCCTAGGAGAAAAATAATGATAAATGAGCCAAGCAGTAATGTGGCATTATTTCACCATTAAAAAATCTTTTGTTAAAAAAGTACATTGTATAAAGACATGAAATTATCAAAATATTGTTAGTTGTAAAGTAGGACTCTCTTAGCTAAGCTGAGGTGTTAGGACAGACTAAGTGTTTTTCATTTAGTTAATGACTAATGAAAGTCATCTTTTTATGAGAAGGTCTTGATTTGTAGGTTAGGGTGGCTTTGAACTAACATTACCTCCTCACATGTTGGGGCTACAGCATGTAACCATGACTTTAATGAAAGCCTTTCCAATAAATCAGTACACACCCAATAAAGATGCTAATAAAGATTAGTGTGTTGAAAAGGTTTCTTGGTTATCTTATGGAAACTCCCTCACAGTCTTCTGTAAGCACTGGCCAGTCTGTCCTCTTTGGTGTTCATTCTCACATACTGACTTAAGGCTTCTTAGTCAGTTCCAGAGTCAGTTGACCGCCAATTTGATCCTTCCAGGTTACTTCCTAGGCTGGTGGGGGCGGGGGAGGGGTAGAGGATGAGAGCTCCAATTCTGGTCTTTCTGAAAGAAGCAGTTCTGAAACAAAAGACGTTCACATGATTTAACCTGCTTCTTCTTGTCCTGCCTCCTCATTTGTTCTTCCCTGGAATATTGTTAATTTTTATAAGAGAGACCGTGGTTCTTTCCCTAACCAAAGATTTGTCTTTGGAAGGGGATGGAAAGAAAAGCTTCTCTGGTAGAAGTGCACAAATTTGTTTTTCCTAAATGGTGGAATGAGGAATCCCCTTGTTTATTTACGCTTTACTTTCTATATTTTCAAAGTGTCAACAAACAACATAAGGTAATGATAAAAGCAAAACAGCACACAATATCATATTACTCTAGCCACAGAGAAAGTTATAAAATGATACTTGAAGTGCAGTAGAGAAAACTTTATTTATGATCATTACAATAAGTATAGTATAGGGACTGTTCTAGTTTGTCTCTCCATTGCTGTGACAAAATACTCTGACCAATACCAACTTGGGAGGAAAGGGTTCATTTGTCTTACATCTCCCAGGTCACAGTTCATCAGGGAGCCCAAGGCAGGAACTTGGAGGCAGGAGCTGGAACACAGGCCATGGAGGAACAATGCTTACTGGCTTTCTCCCCTGACCCCTGCTCAGCCTTCTTTCTTATGCAACACAGGCTCACCTGCACAGGGGTGACACCACCCACAGTGTCCTGGGCCCTCCCACATCACTCCACTATCAAGAAGATGCCCCCACAGACATGGCCACAAGCCAGTCCTATGGAGGCAATTCCAAAATCGAGGCTCCCTCAACCCAGGTGTGTCAAGGTGACACTAAAGCTATCCAGCCGTGGGATTTTGCAGCCCGAAGAGAGATTGGGCTCATCTTTTAATATAGCATAGTAAGGTGAGATTTACACCCCAGGAATTAAGATTGGGCTCATGTCATGAAAAATTACTAAGAGGTAACCTCAGAGGGAAGGGAGGATTCTGCTAAGCTGATCTAAGAAGATTCTTCAGAAGAAAGGCTAGGGTGATCGTATATCACCCAGGGAATGGTAGAGGACGTGTCTCAGTTCATTGTCTTTTACTATAACAGGATAACTGAAACTTGGAAATTTATAAAGGAGAAGATTATTTTGGTACCCAGTTTTGGAGGTACAATACTGTGGTGCCAGCGTCTTTTTAGTTTCAGGTGGGGCTGTGTGATGTTTCAATCCATGAATGAAATTGGAAGAACAAGCTGGTGTGTGTGGACTATGCAGACACATAGGGGCAGCTGCACCTCATTCAACCTGCTCTCACAGTGACTAACCCAGTCCTGTGAGAACCAGGATTTGCTTGGGGAGGAATGGCACTAATTTATTCATGAGGGCTCTGTCTATATGACTCAACAACCCCTACCCTCCCAGGCCCATCTCCCACCTCCCCAAACTGCCATGTTCAGGGGTTTACATTCTAACACATCAACATTCAGAAGACATACTAGAACCATAGCACTGAACACACCATTGAACATCGAGAGTGGAGAGGTCCTGCTAAACTGATCTAGTGTTTGTTTTTGCTAGCATTGGATTTTGCAAGGACGTGCACAGATGGTTCAGGGGAAGGTTCAGGAGCCTGACTAATATTTGGTCAAGTGAAGAGTCTCTATTAAGAGGTACTCTCCACGGGGCTGGAGAGAAAACTTAGTCATTAAAGGAGCTTATTTGTCTTTTAAGGGACTCAAGTTCAGCTCTTAGTGCCCACTTGTGTCATCTTTCCAGCTTCCCTTTGCTGGTCTATAAGGGCACTCACACATATGCAGATGTACACATCAATAAAAATAAAGTCAATTTTAGAAGAAAGTGTTCCTCTCTGCAGTCTCGTGGACTGTTGGGACTGCTCCATGTGTTTGGTCTTAGTTCTTCTTGATCGGGATTGCATTTTGGTGTTATCAGTTATTTTGTTTTCCTATCACAATGATCTTTCCTAGAAAAAACTTCATTTCCATAACTATCACGAAAACATTTGCTTTTATTTAGTACAGGAGTTTCGGCTTAAATTGACTAAGCATATATCTGTATTATAGGAGATTTAAAGTCTAGTTCACTGAGGTTTATACTCTTTAAAGTCTAATTTTTCGCTTCCATAAAGCAAAAATCCAAACCAATCTTTGAAGTCAGTGGGAAACTTTTTCACAGAGCATTGAAGAAAACAAAAAGTAAGCCGAAAGGAAGTGACTTGCCAATCTAAGGAGACTTATCTCTCAAATTGCCTTTATTACATTTATTTATTTATTTACTTGTTTATTTATTTATTTCTGCATAGGGCATGTGCACATGTGTGCATGTGCCACAGCACATGTGTGGAGGTCAGGAGACAACTTGCAGGTGTCAGTCCCCTCTTTCTATTATGTGCATTATGGGCATTGAACCAGGCTGTCAGGCTTGGTAGCAAGTACTTGTACCTGCTGAGCCATCTCACTGCTCCATATTCATTGCTTTTAGTATATTTTAAATTAGTTTGCTTTTCATTTTAAACATATGTCCTTGTATTATGCATAGCATGCCCGATTAGTTTTAGACACTGTCCTTTTTTCATAATCTATCTACTTCTTTCAAGTCAGCAAACAAACAACAAAGTTTCCAGAATTTAAATTATTAGTATCACCTTTTAACTTCTGAAGCTTTTCCTTCAGATTATCCTTTTCTGAGCATTTCTTTATCTATCAGTGGCATTTTCTTGTATGTGTGGTGTGCACTCATGTATATGTGCATTCATATATGTATGGGAACGTGTCTGTGTGTATGTGTGTGTATACACATGGGTGCACATGTATGTAGAGGCCTAAAGTTGATGTCAGCTGTCATCCTTGATTGCTCTCCATTTTGCTTGCTAGGCAGGAGCTCTCCTGAACCTGAGAGCTTGCAGTTCTAGTTAGCTTGCCTGAGGATCCCCTGCCTCTGCTTCCCAAGGGCTGGGATTATAGGTGGCTGCCATGCATGCACAACTTTTATATGAGTTCTGGGAGTCTGACTGCTTGTACAGCAAACACTTTATCCACCGAGCCATCTTCCCAGCCCCTATTTCTGCTACATACCCTCATATCTTGAGAACTCCACTTTCATGTAGGGTCACATATCTCCACTCTGGCAACACTGATGTCCTCACCATAGTGAGGGGTCTGGTGGAAACAGGCAAAGGGGATCCCGGTTAAGAACTACAGGTAAGGATGAGATTAGGCTTTTGTTATCTTTTTCAGTTATGATCCATAAATGAATTATTCTTTAAACATGAAAATGAATAGACCTTTTAGAGCAGTGTATTCTTTTCTAATAGAACGCAGACAGGAGCCTAGGAAATGTCACACTCACTCCACGGCCCTCCGCTCTTGTTATTTTCTTTCTGCCAGTAATATCAAAAGACAATTTTGAAAGAGAACAGCTGTGTTACTTCATGCTGTCAATCTCAACCCATCAGGTGTGGACTCTGCGTCACTCCCCGCCTCCACCTTCCCCTGCTCTTTAGAAGTAGAAACACTTACTTTCCCTTTAGTCTGGTACTGCTCCTCCAATCCAGTTCTTCTGGGTGTCATCACATCTCTTTGCATTATGTTGGCTGGGAAATGTTTGTTTAAGTGTACATCTCCCTAAACCTCAGATTCCTCCTCTGAAACTTTGTTTCATGCAAGGGGCCAGCTGCCTTTTTTTTTTCTGTCAAGATCTATATAGAAATATAGCTGTGCAGGCTGTATGCCAAACCTGTTGCATGTTATTTCTTAGTATTTTGGCCTTTGAAACTTTTTGTACTCTGATTTATAGTCTTCAGGATACCACTGACATCACACTGGGACACAATATGGCATCTTGGGATTTGAGCAAACAGCAAAATCAGAAAGTCTGTTTGGGGACTCCCCCTTCCCTTGTCTCTGTCTTCTTACCTGGAACAAACTGTAGAAGAATTCTTTGAACTTCGTGTGGTGCAGGTCATATGACCCTCATGACAGCAACACTATCCTGCTGCCTGGAGGGGAGGGGTCTGAAGACATGGGAGCATACAGAATAACCTGAGCAGGCCTTGTTGATTCCTCCAGTTTATTACCATTAGCTCCCCCCCTCTTTTGCACAGCTGTACTTTGCCACGCCTCTTCACTTCTCCTTCACAGGCAAGTGTCAAACATTAACATTCTGGCTTTTAGAAAAATCACTTTTAATGAATGCCATTGACATGTACTCCAAAAAAATAACTGCTCATTCTATACATGGATTATGCTAAAGAGTGGTGGTGTTTAGTGTTTTCTACTATGAATGAAGTTCATTGGCCTTAAAGCTTCTCTGCCCATTCTCAGGTAATGCCCCACAGGCCTTTCTGTTTGAAGTCTTAGTTCAGTCATAAAGCTGTTTAATATCTGATAACAATCATAAGCTGAAATGCCTTCAATTCAAACTCTCCTTTGCTGGATAGCTTCAGTTGTCAGCTGACACACCTTCATAGAGGGAACCTCAGTTGAGGCATTTCCTCTATCATGGGCCTGTAGCCTTGTCTCTGGGGCATTTTCTTGATTGTTGAGTGATGTGGGAGGGCCCAGTCCACTGTGAGCAGTGCCACCCCTGAGCAGGTCCTCTGTTGAAAAAGAAAGCAGGCTGAGCACAGGCCAGAGTAGCAAGCCAGTAAGCATCATTTCTCTGTAGTCTGTGCTTCAGCTCCAGTCTCCAGATTCCTGTCTTGACTTTATTCAGTGATGAACTATGACCTGGGAGATGTAAAATAAATATTTTCCTCTCCAAGTTGGTTTTGGCCAGTGTTTGTATCATAGCAATAGAAAGCTAAGTAATACAACCCATGAAAGGTACATTTCAGAAGAAAGTTTGCTTGAGACATATGGGGATGGTCCTTCTGCTTGCATCCTTTTCTCTGACCCCCTACTTCCCTCATGGCTCAGTTCTCTTCACTACCTAGATCCCATCCTGGGTGAAGGTACAGTGATGAGAGAAGGAAGGAGATTATGATAGCTCTTTCTCACTATTTGCATTTGTCCTGGATGGGCCTGATATATGCTTGGAGCTTTGTTCCTCCAGCTGAATCAGTCCTACAATTTTGACTTCTTCAGAGGCTCTCAGATCTTCCCATGGCTCCCTTGACCTTCCCAATGTATTACAATTCTGGATAGTTCCTAAGGAGTCTCTTTTTAGCATGTGACCATTGAGAAGTTCATGTCCAGTTCTTACCGCAGAAGCTTACTTGCTCATGCAAGAAGCCCAGTCAACATTCTCTTGTGAAACTCACATTTTACTGAGGTTAAACACCTAATCAAGATAACAGCATGTCCATGGCTCCAAATACTGAAGCAGCTGGCTCTTTGGCCCTCTGGATCTCCTGAGCAGGAGTGTTTTACAGTTCGTCGTTTCCTTTACATACGAGTGAGTCAGGTACCAACTAACCCTTTGTGTCTTTAAATGTAGAGTTCCCTCAAAGCTCCACTTGAAAGGCCAGGGTGAGATAGAAGCTTTCCCCCTAAAATACAGAGTAGAGCAGACTGGATTCATGATTCGTTCCACAAATATTTATTGAGCATCTACCATGTCTAGACACTTACTGTTCCCAGGGCTGAGGATGCATACAACCCTGATCTAAATCCCTGCCTCATGATGGATGCATATCCAGTGCCAACAGTTCTGTGTACAGAAATCTTTTTTGCTTCACTTCTGGTATAGGAGGGAGTTCCAGAGACAGAGCTTGAGTCTAGCTGATTTTCTTGCCTGTTATCAATGTAGTAAAATCAGCTTTCCACATGCTTCAGAATTCTGGTTACCGTATCATATGTAGGTGGAAAAGGTTTCAGGATGAAACCTGTTGTATCACTGAGAAGACTGAATTACACACAAAAGACACTTCAGGGTTTGGTACTTAGTGCATGGAAGACAAAACACAGAAACCCACAATTGGCCAATGTGCCAAGAACAAGAGGCCACAGAGCATTTATCCCTGATTAGGACAACTATTTCAAATTTTTGTTTCCCATGTCTCAGAGATCATTGTAGAAGAGGAGGTAGAAAGATTGTAAGAACCAGAGGGGGGTGGATGACCACAAGTAAACAGAGGTTTGAAGACAGCTGGTTAGTTGCTCATACGAACTCACAATAATGGTGACAGCATGCACAAGTCCTATGCAAGCTCAAACCAGGCCAAAATCTCATCATAGATATGGGCAAGTGGGTAAGAAATCCTAACACAACCTATAAAACTTTTGACAATTAATGGCTGCTGGGAGTGGGAGAGACAGTGTCTTATAGGGTTGGGAATCTTGGTGGGCCCAGTGGATTGACCACACTGGAGGACATTTGGGGATGCAAATCAGACTCTATACATCATATTATATATATATATATATATGATCCACACTGAAGAACATTGGGAAGACACAAATCACGCTCTATAGAGAGTTCATTAAATTGTTCAGGAGCAATGAGGGAAGGTGGGGAGAGGAAAGGGGATCTAAATACCATTAAAACTATATTGTATGAAAATCACAAAAATTGAAAAAAAAAAGAAAAACAAAAACTAGCCACTCAAGCAGATAGAACCCAAGCAAAATATACCAGAAACAGAACTAGATTCAAGATTTAAAACACATTATAGTGGTAAAGGACCTTTCCCCCTAGGTCATCCTCTCACCCAGAATTGTACTTTGTTTTTCTCCCAGGAACTTCTCAATTGGACCAAGTTAACACTCAAGGTCAACCATCTGGAGAGATGGCTCAGCAGTTAAGAGCATTGCAGAAGAGGTTGGTATAGTTTCCAGCACCCACATGATGGCTAACAACCATCTGTAGCTCCAGCTCCAGGGTATCTGACACCCTCTTCTGGCCTCCACGGGACTTATATGACACAGGTGAACATGATGGTAAGATACTCATACACATAAAATAAAAATAAATAACTAAAAATTGTTTAAGAAGGTCAACCATCACAAGCACATTCAAAGTATGGTGCTATTCGAGGTGTTCTTTTTTCAAACTGATGAAGCTACATTGACATTCTCAGCCAAACCTTGAAGCAATAAAGTGCATAGCTTTATCTGGTCTGCTATGGACTAAGTAGCAAAAGAAGAATATGAAGTTTGGTAAAGGCCTGAGTTTGGGAGCAGATTGCCAGAGTGGGAAGGGCAAGTTCTGTGACCAGCTGGATGAATGGGTGGTTCACTTTCCCTGGGTCTCCCTTTCCTTCTTGTTATATTGAGGATAACTGTACTTGTATCAAGGCCCTCTGGTAAGGATTAAATAAATTAGCACATATGAAGTGTTTGGAACAGTGCCTGACCCAGTAAATGAGCAATCAATTTTAGTTATCATCGATAAGTGCAAAAGAATTGCTCATGTAGTTGAAAGCTCATTCATTTTAAAGATGAATCTTCTTTGAAAGCATTGAAATCACTTTACTCTCTCTCTTCACTATGTAAGCCTTTCCTAAACACCCATAATGGGTGTGACATTTATACTAAGCACTAGAGACAAGCTAGCAAACTTTCATGACTATAAGTGACCTGCCCTCAAGTGACCTGTGATCTGCTGGAGAAGAGAGATGAGCTTGGAGAGGAGGGTGGCGATGACTCATGGCAGCAAGAGCATTGCCAGGCATAGCATGCACCTGCCAGGGCTCAGAGAGCATGGAGGTACAGAGGCTGCCCAGGGGAGTATAAAGAACTTTTCAATCTAGTTATCTTAGGTGGAAGAAATGTATAACTGACTGCTGCACAGAAAGGGAATCTTTTGAACATGTTCCACTGTCCTTTATATGTTGATCAACAAACATGGCATGAAAAACATACATTTTCTTTTCAATGTTCTGGTGACTGAACACAGGGCCCATGCATGCCAAGTAAGCATTCTACCAAGAGCTGTACCCCAAGGCTATAGACTTTCCTTGGAGACTCACACCCTTCATTACAAATGTTGGTGCTGGTAGAGGCTGCAAAGCAGTCATACCTCCAGGGGTTAATTCAGACACGCATGAAGCTGTTTGCTCATAAATGAAATCTTACTACTGGGATTTTTAAGATATTTGATTTAACTTTTTTTTTGAGGGGAGGAATACCAGCTGTTATTTTCAAATACAGGTATATTACTTACATTTCCAAGTTTGTTATTTGCAATCTGCTGTCGACGGGGAGTTGAAGGAAGCATATTTATTAGGATCTCATTTAAAATCAAACAGAGAAGAATGTGTTATCTCACCTGAAGGAGAAGTAGAAACATTAGTAAATAGATTCTTACCAGGCTGTTTGGGGTATGAGCAGAGGTGACCTTTTAGAGGCTGATTTGTTCAATTTCTGGCCCTCATGTAGCTCTAGGTTGTACCTGACTTCTTGCTAGATAGGTGGTCATAACCTTACAGAGATGGTGCCTGTCTTTAGCACTCCAATATGGAACTAGTTTTTCCTGCTTGTCTCTTACACTTTTCATTCCATTCATCTTCCTGGGACTGGCCATGTAGACGAGGCTGGCCTTGATCTCATAAAGGTTCACCTACCTCTGTCTCCTGAATGCTGGGATTAAAGCATGCACTACCACACCAGCTCTCAGCTTCATCTTTCAACTAGTTGTTCCTATCTCCTTTCAGCCTTTACTTTCTTCGCCCTTATACTTGAGTTCACTGTGCATGGCAGTGTCTCTGTCTCCTTGATTGTGTTAAGTTGGACTACATCTAGAGTACTCTTGTTTCTCCTTTGAACCCAGCTCAAATGATCCATTCTGAGAAACTTTTCTACAATGCACCCCCTTTCCCATGCAGAACTATTTATATTTCTGTAGTTTCATAACACATTTAATCCTTTTTCTATAACTTTTTCTTCTTTTATGATTTTGAGACAGGGTTGCCCTGTAGCCAGTCCCAGCTGACCTGGAATTTGCTTTGTAGATTAGGCTGGTCTTTATCTCGCAGACATCCATTTGCCTTTACCTCCCGAGTGCTGGGATTAAAGGTGTGTACCATCACGTCTAGCTCCTTCTAGTAACTCCAAGTCTATGCAATATATTTAAGTTTCTGTTCCCATCTTTTTATTTGTTCTATAGGTTTTAAGAGGTCAGATCTAACTATGTATGTCTCAAAAGTACTACCCAAAAGATTTGAATTGCTAATTGCTGATTATAAAATTTGTATTTTCTTTTTTACACTCAAACCTTTTTTGATAGTACTTGTATGTGTATAGACTGGACTCATAACAGTGTGTGTGTGTGTGTGTGTGTGTGTGTGTGTAGAGGTCAGAGGACAACTACAATGTGTTCACTCCTACAATGTGGACCCTGGGTATAAACAGGTAATCAGGTGTGGCAGCAAGCACCTCACCCTCTGAACTATCTCTCTGGCCCTTCAAATATTATTTTTTATTTCATTTATTATGTTGTTACTTTATTTTTTATGTGTATAAGTATATTGCCTGCATGTAGGTAGGTACACTCATGTCATGCACTACTCTTGGAGGTCAGAGGAGGATGTCAGATCCCCTGGAACTGGAGTTATGGATGGTTTGTTAGCCACCATGTGGGTGCTGGGAATCAAACCCGGGTTCTCTGCAAGAGCAGCCACTGCTCTCAACCACTGAGCCATCTCTCCAGCCCTCCAAATACTATCTTTTAAAAACTATTAAATTATGCCTATTTCCTCAAGCTTTCCTGCATTTGGCATGTGGGAATCCCATGTACAGCAAACTCTTGTTTTTGCATTGCAGTAACCAGTATATTTTGGAGTGCAGTTTCATGTTAAAGTGTTAGCTGAGAAGCAGGGGGCCCAATGTGGGAGGCCAGGTGGACAGGGGAAAGGCTGCCAGTACTGTGAGTTGTACCGGCTACACCTTACATCCAAGGTGTGGGCAGAGGTGTCATCTATCTGCTGTTGAGCAAGCACTCCTCTGGGAAGAGCATTTCCCTTCCTTTGAGGAATTGCTGTTTACTCACAGCAGGTGTCATTTTCATTGATGGCATCTTCACTGACTGCTCAGAAACTCATGATGCATTATGGGGGACATTACAACTCCTTCCTGGAATTTTCAAGGTCTAGAGAAAGGTACAGAGACATGAACTGTGGGATTGGTGGTCTAGGGTAAATTTGGAGCTAAGTCTTTATGGTGGTTTGAGTAAGAAAGTCCCCCATAGGATCCAAGTATTTGAACATTTTGTCCCCAGTTGGTGGTGCTGTTTTAAGAGGTCTTAGAAGGCGTGGCCATGCTGGAGGAAGCACGTCACTGGTGGTGGGTTTAGAGAGTTCCTAAGCCTTGCTGGATTTCCAGTCATGCTCTGTGTTCTGTGCCTGCTTGAAGATGTGAGAGCTTAGCCTCTGCTCCTACTCCACCTACCTCTGCTGCCATGCCTCCCCACTATGATGAACTCTTGCCCCTTTGGAACTAAGCTAAATAAAGTCTTCTTTTTATAAGTTCCCTTGGTCACAGCATTTTATCACAGCAACAGAAAAGTAACCAAGACAGTCTTCTTGGCTGATGAGAGCCTTTTGTATAGTAGAGGCCTTATGAAACAGTTATATATCTTGCAACAGGCAGAATTCAGAGCATACCCCTCTGAAAGCCAGAATTTTACTGTTGTTTCTTGTTTTTTGAACCCTACTCCTTTCAATGTGATCTGGTGTCCTGGGAGTGGGTTCATTAATTTGGAGAAAAGTAGACAGAAAGAGAAAGCAAACTTAGCTGTATTTGTTACAGGTCTAGATTGATTTTGAGGGACACTAAATCCTTGTCAAAACTAGTTACAGAGGGGGTTGTCTGCATCTAGCAAGTTCTACAGTTGAATCTTCTGCTCTCCACTCAAACATTATAGAAATATCTCTTTTGAAATTACTTATATGGAAGTACATTAATAACTTAAAATAGTTCTTTTGAAATATTTTTAAATTTCTGTTAATATTTAATTCACCCTTACTGAGTGTGGTGGTTTGAATAAGAATGTCCCCCATAGGCCCCAAGACCTTTGTCCTCAGTTTGTGGTGCTGTTTAGGGAGAGTTGTGGAACCTTCAGGAACTGTGGCCATGCTGGAGAAAGCGTGCCACTGGGCATGCGCTTTGAGAGTTCTTAAGTTTTGCTGGATTTCTTGTCTCTCTCTGCTTCTTGTGCCTCCTTGAACATGTGATACTTTGACTTTCTGCTCTGGCCACCGCTGCTGCTATGCTTCTCCCACCATGATGGATTCTAACCCTCTGAACTGTAAGCCAAATAAACTCTTCCTTCAATAAGTTGCCTCGGTCACAGTGTTTTGTTAAGGCAACAGAAAAGTAACTAGTACACTGAGCAGTGTACTAACTATATGCTTCAGAGAAAAGAGTTATTTATGCACATACAGACCCAATTCAAGTGGCTTACAGTATAACATAATGGGAAAACCCCAGATAAGAAGATACCTATTGCTATAATGCAAAGTATAGCATACAAGATATAGCATAAAATTGACATTTACTGTGTGAGTTTGGTAGAAAACAAGATGATTTCTGCCGGGGGAAATCAGAAATGGATTTAATAGAGCTCATGCTGCAGCTTGGCCCCTGAAGTGACACTGACTCTCCTGCATTCCAGATGACAGGTTGGTTCAGGACACCCTGTACACACACATCCATCATGTTTTAATTAAGCACTTTGAGCATTCGAGTCTCTGTTGTAAAGGAGACTTTTGTGTTTGCAAGGTTCAAGGTAGGGGAGAAAACTAGGCTTGGTTATTTTTTAGTGTGATATCTTTTATAAATCAAACATGCTCTTTAAGATACGATTTTATTGTATTCAGCATCTCAGAACTTTGGGGGAAGGGAAATTCACTTTTGTAGCAATCAATAAGCTTTGATGACATTTATGTGGGGACTTTGGCAATCCTAGAGCTTTTCAGAGAAGATACGAAGTATGTGAAGAAATGTCAGGTCAGGTAAGCTTGTGAGGACTGATAAGTCTAGCAAAGGTAGAGCGGGACCTGGCTGGCTTAGATTTGGAAGTCTTTAAGAGTGGAACTTCTAGCAGGGATAGAACACAATGGAGAGATATGGGGAGCAATGCAAGGAAGACTGCATGAAAGAATCATTCCAAACTCAAGGGTAGGATCGACAGACACTGAAAGGTTGAGTCATGCAAAGAGGGGCACAGTAGGTCTTCAATAAGGCTGCTCAGATGTGGGAATTATTCACCCACACTCCCTCATTTTGACTCCTGTAAGACCAGTGGTTTGCATTTTAAAGTTTCTGTCATATGTCTTTGTGAATATGGTATTGGGGTCATCCAAGACATTGACTTCATGTATAACGGGTAACAAGGGACTGAGTAGACAGAAATCACACAAGATGAAGAGAATAGGATCATTTTGATTAATTGGGGAAAGATATTTGACATCATACAGAGAAAGCATGTTTCTCCTGATTGCATTCCCACCTGGGAACTTCAGTTTGACCAGCTGCATGGTACTTTAAACACAGAAGCTGGTGAATAATTTCCTGCTTGATGGACTTAATTATTCATTTATTTGTTGAGTAAATATTGGCTGTGCACTACTTTGGACAGGCCCTATTCTAGGCTCTGGAAAGAGAGCTGTGAACAAGACAGTTTCCAATGGGGCAAGACTACCAGTCAAGGATATTACACAAAAAAGCAAGTAAAATCTACATAATAAAGAGGCATGCATATGTTGGGTCATGAGCTGAGAAAGAGGGGAATAGGTTGTCCTTAAAATGAGAGAGGAGGGTTCTATTTCAGTTGTGGTGCCCGAATGAAGTGAGAGTCAGCACTGAGCCCCCCAAGGCAGGAACACATAAGAAAAAGAATTGGGAAATAACAAGAAAGTTCCTGTGGCAGGAGTGAATAGAAAAGGGTGGATTCTGGGTAGGGCTGGAGATGTCTTCAGAGGTGGAGGCTGGGATGTGCTAAGGTTTTGGATATATACTTAGTGTGACGGGAAGCCATTGATGATACTGAGCAGAGGTGGCTGATGTGATTGAACTCGTGTAAATCTGATCTTCTGGCTGTTGCAAGAGATGGCTTCTGGGCGAGAAGACTGGAGTGGTCAGGAGACCATGCTGATGGTCCTGGAGCACTAGGACAGTGGTCTGAACTGGAATGCCATGTTGGGATGGAGGTGAAAGTAGTAGAGAAATTTGGCATATATTTTGAAAGTACATTTGAAGAACTTTTTTTCATGTGTGATGTGAAAAATAAAAATCAAGGATGACAGATGCCAAGGGTTGCAGTTTGAACAACAAAATGGGTACTGGCATATTGACGATGAGGAAAAGGGTTGGGGGTGTTGCTGGCTTTTAGACATGCAGTGAGGAATGTCTATGAAGGATATGACTGAGTATATGAAGCAAGAGTTAAGTGGAAAGGATGGGACCTACAAACTCTGGACTCCTCTGAACTTGGGGTTGTGCTGGCATGGGGCTGACAGACCCTACTTTGGATCTGGTACCTAGCAAAGCTAGATTCTGCACTGGTGAATATGGGTTCCCATGCAGTTTTCACCTCAGTATTACATGCAGCATGATCTTTCTGTTCTACAGCATACTGCTAGAGGAACACACAGAAAACATTTCAGGATACTAGTAGGCTAGAAGTCTTAATGTCTTTACTCAAATATTTCTTGGCAACTGAGAACTGTGTGTATTAAACTCAGTGACCATAGGAATATTGGTGTATCTCAAAGGTGCCAATTGAACAATTTTGGAATATCTCTAAGAGCTACACTTAAAGGATTTAAAAAGAAATTCTAAAGTGCTCTGCAGGCTATCTTTAATTGTTTGAAGGTCAAATCAAGGCCATTACATTTAGTCCAGGTTCCAGATGAATCTAGACATCACCAGCCACTTCCTGGATTGAGGGCTATATAGTCCAACTTCCCCAAAGGGACTTCAGGGGCCAACCCAGGGTGTGCACACTAGGGAAGTTTCAGGAGAACCTCTTTAGGCTATACATTAATATCACTAAAGAACATTTTGGGACACAATACACTTGCTGGGGTCCTTTTCATCCCCCATCCTTAGAGTCAACTTCTCTTTAAAGGGCCTGTGCTTTCATAATGAAACATGCCATGTAGTGATGGATGTGTGTGTTTGTGTGGGAGGTAAAAATGGACTTGCTTCATCTGCCATACTATCTTTATCTTTTGCATTTATATAGGTGAATACAGGTTTCACGTACCTTACAATATTCAGTAAAATATGGCAAAACTTGATCTTTTTATTTGTCAGATTCACATCAGCTCCTGGTGTTGTCAGGGTGAGGCTGTCCTTCCCTGCTCTTCTTTATCCGTGTCTCTATCCTTAGAACTTGGATGCCAGAAGCTGGGGTAGTCATTCCTTTTGTGTCTCCTATCCCACACTTTTACAGCAGAGGGACAGTGAGAAGCACAGGGTTTCTCCCCATCTCTTGAAGACTTGGGTGGGCTAACAGAGCCTCCTCAATGAGTTTCTGTTTTATAAGGAACGGTCCACTGTGGAGGCCACTGGAGCTGGGAAACAATGTTTCTATTTCCTTGTGGTTCTGGTTTTGTAATGCCTCTCACCATGGTAAGGAAACTTAATTTTCTTTTATCAAAATTATTTTTTTTAAGCAAGCAACTGAAAGGACACACCCAGCTGCTCTCTGCTTTGCTGTCCTACAGGATTTCTGCAGAGCCTCCAGCCTCCAATCTGCCCTTTAACGATGCATTTTGTCATAATTTACTACCATAAATTGAATTACTCAGAATTTTGTATAAAATCCGGGCTCTGTTTTAAGAGCTTATGATCCAGGCTTATGAGCCACTTTAGACTTATGAGGACCCTAAGAGTGGAGGGAATATATATATAGTGTTTCTATCACAGCAACAGAAAACTAATACAGTAAATGTGTGTGTATATGTTATATATATATATATATATATAATATGCAGTGTTATTTTGACAGGTGAAGACTAAAACTAAAGCATCTCTGCCACAATTCTTGTGTGTGAAAGTTCCTAGGGTGTGCAAGGATTATGATCTTAAAACTGCACTTGCTGCCTGTCACTCTGCTACCAAAAATAAGCTGGAGGGAGGAAACCAAGTGAGCGAGGGCATTCCTGAAAGCTATTTCACCCTGGCCATTTGTGACAAGGCATTCTTGTTCTCTTCTTTTTCACTCCTTCATTCAAACCAAAGTAATTTATGTTGAAAGAGCTAGCTTTATTTTTTAAAAAATCAAATATACTTCTTACTGCCAAATCTGTAATTGAAAAACTAAGTTAAGCTGGTAGTTTATCTCAACCATTTTGAAACATCTGTTAATTGGAATCAAAGTCCAAAGTCATCAAATAAACTACATACTACAATAGTATTTTGGGAGAAAGGAGAAAGGATTGGGAAGGGGGGCGGGGACTGAGACTGGTGTTTGAGTCAGGAAAGCTGGGGTCAAGTATCTCCATTGTCCTTTAATAGACTGGTGACCTTGAGCAAGTTAGTCTGCTTATCTGGTCCTGTGTCTTCACCTATGAAGTGCAGAGACTGTTGTTTAAAAAACATTAAGGCTTTACATCAATGAAAAGTCACGATTGATTTGCATAGACATGTTGCTGGGTATAAATCCAATGGCATAGTAATTCAGAATGTATAGATTTGGAGCCACTTCGTGGGCACAGATTTCTGTCCAGTTTCCTGCCTATGAAGGAGGGAGTTTCACAAAGGACCTGGGTCAAAGTCGAGTGCCAGGAGGTTTTAAAAAGGTGATGTTATAGAGACACTGGATTTAGAATGAAGCAAACTGAGGTTCGAGGAGGTTGTAGCCACTTTTCTTGCAAGGATGAAAGTGACCATAAGCCAACCACAATTCGTTATTAGACATCACTACAGGAAATGACTCTCAGACCTCCAAGGCACTGAGAAATTAACAAATAACCTGGCATGCCTACTGCAGGAAAGAGGGGCCAGGAGGACTGGGTTGGATTCAGGGGCAAGGTAGACAGTAGGGATTAGGAAGGTTCCAGAAGCGTCTGTTCGAAGGCTCCTGGGGATAGGTAGAGTCCAGGGGCGGGGCCGTGTGGAAGGCTGGGGTCCCCCAAAGCCACTGTTGAGCAACAGCGGTTATAGTACCCGTACCCACGCGCCCTTTCCAGCGCGCCCTGGCTCAGTGGACTCCTGCAGGGCACCGACACCATCCTTCCAAAATTTCCACGCTCACGCAGGTCTCGGCTTAGACCATCGCGCCCCCACTCGGCGGGTGTGGCGGAATTCCCTCCGACCCACCCAGTAACGGTTTCTGGACCGGCGGCTCCCGACCCCTCCCCCTTTCACTGCTCACGAGAGCCGAGAGCCGCAGTGCGCGGTGCCACTAGGGGCAATCCGCCCCGGATCCGACGTGAGCAGCCCTGGGCGGGGTGGGAAGCGGCCGAGGGATCCCCCAATTCCAGCGGGTCCTCTGCGCACCCCACCGAGGGTTCGCGCCCCCCACCTCCCTCCCGCCTGCTCCCCCCACCCCACCGCCCCTGCGCAGCGCCGCCGCTCCTCCCTCCTGCCTCCCCCTCGCGCGCCTCCCTCGCGCAGCCGAACTCGGCGCCGCCTCCATCAGAGCCGAGCCGGCGGCTCAGCGGAACAGCAGCCTCTGCCGCCGCAGCGCCGGGTCCTCGGCTAACCCTCCCGGTCCCGCCCTCCCTCCCCCTGCGCCCCTTCCCCCTGCCCGCCTTCCTCCCTCCCTCCGCCTCCTCTGTCCTCCCGTCTCTGGCTGCAGTCCGCGCCCGGCCCGCCAGCCGGGCGGGCAGGAGGGCGGCGTCGTCGGCTCCATCATGAGCGTTGAGGGCAGCCAAGGCAGCCACCGGGGTCGCCCGGCTGACAGCCGCGAAGCAGAACCGCCCCCGCCGTCCCCCAAGCCGGGAGAGCTGGCCCCGGGCTCCACCGCTCCGCGCTACCGGCCGCCGCTGCCCGCGCTCCCGGAGCGCACCGCCGGGCCGGGCGAGCCGCCGGGAGAGGTGGCCCCGGGGCGCCAGGGCGCGGAGGAGTCGCCTCCGCCTCCGCCTCCCCTGCAGCCCGCCGGCCACGAGGTGTCAGCGGCTGGCGACTCCGGGGAAGGTCTGGGGCGCTTTTCGGAGGTGGCTGTCCCAGACGCGGTGACAGGGAAAGGCGGCCCCGGGGAGCCAGAGGCCGGCGCGGGCGGGGAGGGCGAGCGGCGGGGCGCGGGAGACCAGCCGGAGACTCGCTCCGTGTGCAGCAGCCGCAGCAGCAGTAGTGGCGGTGGCGACCAGCGCTCTGGACACCAGCACCAGCACCACCAGCCCATTTGCAAGATCTGCTTCCAGGGCGCAGAGCAGGTAAGGCCCGGGGACCTCGGGTCCGCTGGCAGAGCCCGGGGGACTGCGCCTGCGAGGGCAGACCTTTCAGCACCGCGGACAGCGCACGCCTTCCGGAGCCCCCTGTCCTTGCAGTGACTTCTGAATGCCTCCAGTTCCTGTGAAGGCAAATAAAATGTCCCAGTGGCGAATGCAGGGCCCATTTGACCTGCGCTTTTTTTTTTTCCTTACCTGGGTTTTCAGCCAGACACTCCTTAGTGCTTTAAGATACGCTAACGTATTAAGAACTACTTAACGTCATTAAGCAGTTCGTGTTAATTACGCAAAGGACTTTAGTTTATACATCGAAGCAAACCTATAGAATGCAAAGGTGAAGTTAGTTTTTTATCAGCGTGTCCGGAAACCAGATAGTCTTGAATACAAATGGGGGGAGGTGTTTGAGTCATGTCACAATACCATGGACTCTCTCCGATGAGGAAAGTATGTACAGTTCTTACAAAAGAAATAGGAAAGTACTTTGAAAGAAAGGCTATTTTAGCCAATGGTGTACTTTATACTTTGTTAGAAACATTTCAAAAATCACAAACGCCATTAGAAGCACGTGAAAACTTACATGAGACTCTTCACGCAGGGGAGAGGATAACGCATCATTCTTCCAAAGTGTGTGGTGTATGAAAACATTAGGGTTAGTATCTTTGAAAGTAAGGAAATTGCACAAGACTATGTAGGCTTTCAGGAATATAGTACCGTGAGTCGATATTTATGATGCTGCATTTAGAAAAACTAAAAGCATAATGCTATTGCAAGGCGCTTGCTGTCATGTGTTTCTTCTTTAGCAATGATTAAGAATAACTGCGGAGGAAATGCATCTGACCATCCACTTAAAAGTTATTAAAGAGATTTAATAGCACATCTCTCCCCCAAGGGCATTGGAAGCTATATCTTGCAGACATTTTGTATGGTGGTAGAACATTTATGTCATAACTCTGAGAAGTATCATTGAAATAGTTTTTAAGACTTTAGTATCATTCCCATCAGAGAGATAAAATTTTAATTTGATTTTCGGGGATAGAGCCTGATGCACGTATCCTTCTGGGTAAATAGCTTGTAAAGAAAAAATGAGCTTTTTGTTTTTAAATAGAGGCAGAGACACAAATATTCACACCAAGCTGTTTTCTTTTCAGGGTGAGTTGTTAAATCCTTGCCGATGTGACGGGTCGGTTCGGTACACACATCAGCTGTGTCTGCTAAAGTGGATCAGTGAAAGGGGCTCCTGGACTTGCGAACTCTGCTGCTATAGATACCATGTCACAGCTATTAAAATGAAACAGCCTTGCCAGGTAGACACTTAGAACACTTGCTTTTCTAGGAATAATTTCATTAACATGAGTCCACTAGGATTTAGTTTTTATGTAAAATATTTACTTATGCTACTGAAAAATCATTTAATGCAAATTGTAGTGAAACCAAGATTTAGAATTTGTAGAGATGTGTTTTTAGAGAAGCCATAACATTTTATCTGAGAAACCCAAAGGACATTTTAACTAAATGATATTCTTTACAGTTTGTTATTTACTGATCAAATTACACCCAGTTCTGATTCTTAATGGGTGAGTTAGCAAAATGTCACAAAGTCCATTTAAATTTATTTTGTTAATTAGAAATGTTACACAACTTACTTTAGCAGCAGTTGGTAAATTCATTTAAACCATGATTAATGCCATGTAAAGAAAACAGATATAAGTTAAGCAGAAACTTCCATTGGACCTGTCAGCTCTAATCTGAATATTCTTTGCACTTAGACCTTTTGTTCCTTTTGAGATTTTTTTTTTGCAGTTAATTTTTGTCTACATTCATTCTTTGAAGTTATAGTAGTTCCCCGTAAAATCATTCCCAAGAGTTGTTCCCTAAAACATTACTTAAAGTGTATATAGTTTTAAACTTTTGTGCAAAATCACATAACACAAAAATCATAAATCTACAAAATTCCTCATAATTTTTCTTGGTAGAATTGACTCAAGTTCTTTGAATAGGCTGGTGAAGTATAAAATACAGACTATTAAGAACGACATCTTAAAGAGAGGGAAAAAATGTGTAATCAAGAGCTGGCTGTGAGATGGGGTAGAGATTTAACAGACATAAGCCAGGTTCAAAACAGACATAAAAGCGGTAATGGAAAGTAAAGGAAGAGGGAATGGAATTGCTGAGAGGTGGAAAAATAATAAAATCCAGTGGTATTTGTTTATATATAAACCACCACATTTAATTTGCATTGAGGAATACAATATATATGAAACTGTAGTGTTTTCAGAAGGAACCTGGAATGTGAATTATTATTGCATTAATAATTTAAACTTCTTAGTATTTAATTTACACATCATTTATTGCACAATTAATCTACGCCTCTGAGAGTTGCATTTAAGTGAGATTAGCAAGCATGCAATGAAAAAGAGAATTTTCCCACCTCAGGTTTATACCACACCTGGAAAGGGAATATCATTGAAGGGTGTCCTCAAGGCGAAGACAGATACAATCCCGACATATTTTTCCAGACCTTCTAACTAACTGAGCTACTTGTATGTCAGTTTATGGATCTATTGAAGTTATCTTGATAAACAACTTATCTTTATCTTGATAAATAACTTTTGAACCAACTTCAAAGACCAGGATATAGTTAATATTTTATCTATACAATAATCTTATGAATATAATATGCGAGAAGATAAAAATGGAGGAGCTTTGTTTCTCCAGTAGGCTCTTTATGAACATCTTAAAACAGACTTAAAATCTGTGGCAAACCCCTCATATTTATTGTAATTGGAATCCCAGCACAAAACTAATTGGTTAGTACTGTCTTTTGCTTCATTAAAAAATACAGTAATTATTTTAACAAAAGAATTTCTCCAAGTACTCCCCCCACCAAAAGATCAAAATCCCCCCAAACTAACCCGGTATTAAGACATTAAAGATTAATCTTACTGTAACATATGTAAGGACTACTGTGATCTGTATTATTACATGATATGTTTATTACATTAAGCTGAAAAGTAATGTTTAGAAACAACATAGATATGAATGTTTTGCTAATAGGTCATGTCATGCCAGAGATGAAATAGATTGTGGCAGTGCATTTACACATATACATATACATATATACATACATACATACACACACACACACACACATACATACACATATAAAGCTTCATACTTGTCTTAGTTAGCTTTCTGTTGCTGTGATAAATACCTTGACCAAAAAGCAATTTGGCAAAGAAAGAATTTATTTGGCTTATACTTCTAGGTTATACTACATTATGGAGGGACATCAGAGCAGGGCCTTGAGTCAGGAACCTGAAGGCAGGAGCAGAAGTAGAGACCGCAGAGGAACACTACTTACTGGCTTGCTTAGCTACTTATGTAGCCCAGGCCCAACTGCCTGGGGATAGTACCACTCACAGTAGACTGGGCCTTCCTACATCAGTTAACAAGAAAACAAATGCCTCACAGGCATGTCCACAGTCAGTCTGATAGAGGACATTCCTCAGTTGAGGTTGTTTTCCCAGGTGACTCTAGCTTTTGTCAAGTTGACAAACGTTAACTGGCACAATACTTTTTTTCAAAGGAGCAGGGGTTGAACCCAGGCCCTCATACACGCTAGGCAGATACTCTTTTCATGGAGCTATACCCCAAAGCCAAGCTTGATACTCTTACTGAACTTCAATCAATTATAATGTTTCAGAGAGTGAGTTCTTATGTGAAGGAGTAGTTTATGCTCAGATGAAGAGGTAAAATTTGGCTTATTTGACACTTTTGTTGAGGATGACCTATAGCCTGAGCATTCATTTTGACTCAGTGTGAGGCTGATGCAAGTTAGCAGTGATCATTTTCATATTTCTAGGCCTGATACAGAGCCACTTCCTTATGATGGGAAATCAAAGAGGAAGCGTGTGTGGGGCCCTTCTTTCCCTGTCCATATATCTCTGTCCTAACCATAGAGTCATCTCATGGCTAAGAGAAGCTGCTTCATTAAACATAGAACAGAATGAAGAATAAACAGTAATATTGAGAGAGAACATTAACTGAACAACAACTGTTCTAAATGCCTTATACATATGGATAGTGATATTTAGTCATTGTGACATATCAGTAATCTGAAAGGTATTATCTCTATCTCTATATTACACAAAATTAAGCTGGAATACAGTAAGTCTCTACCAGGGATATATCAGGATTCAAACTCAGTCGATCTGGCTCCAGGTCTCCGTTCTTAACTACCATGTTAGAATCTTCTTCCCAGGCCCCTGATAGCTGTCTTGATGCCTGACTTTCCTGAGGTCAGACTCGAGGCAAGCAGGAGCTGGTTTTAGCCTGGGTCTCCAGGATGGATTAGGGAGTTTTTGCTGCATAACAAACACTCTTAGTACTTGATGGTTTAAATAGCAGCTGCCATTTGTTACCTTTTAAGAGTGTGGATATTGACTGAGGTCAGCTGCTAGTGCTATAATGCCAAGGTTTGGCTGAGCTGGAGCATCCTGTGTTGCTCATTCATTTGACTTGTTATTGGTGCTGACTGTTGACTGTAAGCTCAGTCTGGAGATTCTAGTGGTATCTCAGTTCTCTTCCTACATGCCTAGGATTCTTCTAGTGGCATCTGGGTTCCAAGAGGATGCAAGTGGAGTTACAAATCTATTGAGGCTCAAATTCAGAAGTGACATGGTTTCACATATACTGCTGAGTTTAAAGCAAACCTCAGGAACAACTTAGATTCAAGATGAGGGGAAACAAACTCTACTTCTGGAGTCAGATTATTTTTAAAGAAAAGCCATTTTTTTTACTCTTTCCAGGAGGCGATGTCTAATACAACTCTCTTACCTACCCTAGTCTCTGTATTTGATCTTCATCAGGTCCACATGGACCAGTAGGCATCATTATAACTTTCCCTTTGGGGCTCTGAGCTGAAGGACATTGTAAATGCATGGAAACTTGACTGGCCTTTGGTGTTGGATGCAAGCACTTCCAGCAGCAATTGTGATCGTCCTGTATTTCTTACTACATCACTGGAAATGGGGACAGTAAAGGTCAAGGAAGGGCAAGAAGCAGACAGGTAGGAAGCAGGCATGTAAGCAAAGGATGACATACTGTCTAGGATGTCGTACTATCTAAAATTTTAGTTTTACAACTTTTTCTCCTACTAAGATCAGAAGTCTCCCCATTTCCTTGGGTCAGTGATGCTTGTTAATGGGACCTAATAGGAAACTAGCAGACATATTTACAACTTAATTGTTGCATCATTAGCAGTCAGAGTTAGACTTTTGAGGTAATTAAAATGCATTTACCTTTCTCCCCACTTGCAGAATCTATTTATTAACATATCCAAGGTGATACACTAATGATATTTTAAGAGTAAAAGCTAATTCTGTTTTGAATTCCATAATGTTTGAAAATTTATGAGATGCATGAGCATATAAAATCAAACTTATTACAAGTTGTTAGTGACATTATAACTGATAAGGTGATATTATATCTTATGATTGCAGTGCTTTTCCCAGTGATTTGGGTCTTTGAAGGGATAACATTTGCTAGATCGCTTATTGTTGTTGGGAAACTTGGACCTTGATGTGAAAGTCAGAGTCAATACCTACAGACAGAAAGAGATATGTGAATGAAAAGTCCTAACTATGCTACCTTATGTCCTTGTTAGTCTTCTACTGCTGGGACAAAACACTTTGACCAAAAGTAATTTGGGGGAGGAAAGGGTTTATTTCACCTTAAAGCTTGTGGTTCATCAGGGAGGGAACAGGAGCTCCAGGGAGGAACCTGGAGGCAGGGGCTGAAGCAGAGACCATGAAGGAATGCTGCTTACTGGCTTGCTCCTCTGACCTGTACTCAGCCTGCCTTTTTGTACAACCCAGGACCACCTGCCCAGAGGTGGGGCGTGGGCTGGGCCTTCCCACTCATCGCTCAACAATCAAGAAAACAATCAAGAAATCATGCCTCACAGACATACACACAGGCCAATCTGGTAGAGGAAATCCTCCAATTGAAGTTCCCTCTTCCCAGGTGTGTCAAGTTGACACCTGAAGCTATCCAGCACACCTTACATAATAGTTAATTTATCTTCCCTTTTAAAACATTTGTTTAGTGTGTGTGTGTGTGTGTGTGTGTGTGTGTGTGTGTGTGTACATGTCTGGCACCTGTGTTGAGGCCAGAGGACAGTTTATGGCAGTTTGTTCTCTCCTTTCACTATGTGAATCTGAAAGATCAAACTCAAAAATCAGGCTTGGTGGCAGGTGCCTTTACCCTCAGAGCTATCTGACCAGTCCTAACTTGTCTTTAGAAAGGAGAGCATAATGGAAACTGCCATGCATTATTTCAGTATCAGGTTCATAAAGTATGTGACATGCTCAGGATGGTGCTGCACGGTGAGGCCCTGCTTTCCCCTTGTCAATCATCATTATTATTTGATCAGTATACTAAGAGGTAAGGGAGTGAGGTTACCCTCGGTTATGAGGTGCCTTTTGTTACCGGCCATCTACTGACACTAAAGTGAGGTGAATGCCTTCATTTGGTGTAATTCTGTAAGTTTTATTTTCTACTGATGGATAATCATTATATATATTTATAGGGTGCAAAGAGATGTTTCAGTGAGTGGATACATAATGGAATGATTAAATAAAGCTAATTGGAAATTCTACCACATAAAACACTTATCTTTTTTTGTGATAGGAACATCCAAGCTGTTCTCATTCACCTCTTTTGAAATATGTAGAACATTGTTGTTAACTACAGCCATCATGCTAAACAGTAGAGCACTAGGATTTATTCCATGTCTAATTGCACCTTTATATCTATGGACTACCATCTGCCCTTTCCCATTCCCCGACCCCACTCCACCTTCTGATAATTAGCATTCTGCTCTCCTCATTCAAAAGTTTAGCATCTTATGTATTACACATCTAAGTGAGGTCATAATGAATTTGTCATTCTATGCTAGGCCTGTTCCACTCGGCATAATACCCTTAGGGTTCACCCATATTGTTCCAAATGACAGAATTTCTCTTTGTGTGTGCTTTTTAAAAAATTACCCATTTAATAACCACATGATTAGATGAAGCATTTCATTACAGCTTT
The DNA here is from genome assembly GCF_000622305.1 of Nannospalax galili. Lineage (NCBI taxonomy): Eukaryota > Metazoa > Chordata > Mammalia > Rodentia > Spalacidae > Nannospalax > Nannospalax galili. Next base: position 5,057,996 of record NW_008358517.1, read on the forward strand.
AACATATTCAATAACAATTTCCAGACCAAGGATGCATCTCTTTCAAAATTGGCTATAAATTCTTAGGTTCACAGTTCTCAATTAATACAGTTATACAATATTGAACTCAGTATAAATTCTATACAACATAAAATTGAATGAGGCTTTAGCCTTTAAAAAAGATCTCCATTTCATTTTAAAATATACTGTTTCATATAGAAAACTCATTTTTAATGCTACTAACATTTAGATGTTTACGCATGCATCTCTAATCTCTATGTATCTGATTGTTACTAGTCACAGTCAGTTACTTTCTGAGCTCCACCTGAGGCTAGATGTAAAATCATTGGATAGATTTCAGTGGTAATGTGTTTCACCTCTACTAATTAACATGGAGCAAATTTTTATGCTTCTTCCTTGAATATAACTCATTTTTTAAATTTGTTGATTTTTTGTGTGTATTTCATACAGAACATCCCAAACAATCTTATTCATCTGTATACCCACATCCCAAACGGCACCTCCCATAGTCTCCTCCCACCCCACTGGAGCCTATATATTCTGTAATCCCTGTAACTATTCATTGCTTTGTCAGCATCCCCAGCTGTTCTCCAGTGCTTGTCCATATGCTGAATCTAGTCAGCCTATCTAGAGTTCCTTGTTTTAGGAGGATCAACTCTTCCTCATCTAGCAGCAATCAGTTGCCAATATTCCTTTAGATAAGATTGAGGTCTGCTGTTCAATTTCCCAATTATATTCTGGGTTACTCTCTGGGAATCTCTTGGGCCACCCTGGCCAACAACTTGAAGGTATCTCCTGTCTGGCATTGTTTCTTGTTATGGAGCCTTTAGCTATACACATGGACTCTTAAAGAATTATATTGATCCCTTTAATTTCCTTTATACTTTCTTTTTGGGTGTTTAAGACCATACAGTTGGCCCAGATAAACCAATTTATTTTCATTCTTAAGGTCCTTGGAGGATCCATTCCTCAGGGGTCACATGGGCTTGGGAGGAGCCCCTGGCTCCCTTCTTTTACCAGTGCCATCTATGTGAAGATAAGTCAATGGTCCTGCTCGACTGTGGCTGGCTTCACTTGAAAGCATGAAGAAAATGTTTCCTCTGTGCTGACCCTCCTCTTTGTAGACTGGACACTGGTTCAAGTCCATGTGGTGGGGTCTCCATGGCCTCCTTGATCAAGAGGACAGGTGATGTACCACAGTTACAGGACATTTTGAGAGATGCTCATAGTCCCCTGGAGCTTAGTCGACCTAGGAGGACAAGGAACAAAAACTGTCCCTTATGTCACTCTGACCAAATTAGTATAGGCCTCAAAGTATGGCTGTTAGATACCCAAGAAGGTTAGTTCCACCAGTATGGTACTTTTAATTACCATGTGCCTTGTAGATAAAGCTTGGGCAAAGACCAAACATTCTCAGATAAACCTTGCCTAGACATGTATTGTATTCCTTGAGCTAGTTGTATGTATAATTTGTCAATGGATTGTTCGATTAATATGGTTCCTTCTGGTTTTTTTAAAACTAGGCATTATTTATCTCTTGTATTGTCTAACCCTTCCACTGTGGTCTCTCCATTTAAAGTGCCCCCATTTGTGCTTTTTAAAGGCTAAATGGTGTTCCATTGTAAATATGTATCATCTGCTTCAGACATTTAAATTCTTTCTAGGCTATTGTGAACTCAATATCATTCTACATTTTTTAAGTGTTGTTTTTGTCTAGATATTTTACATGTTGCTTTTTTGGAAAGCATACCCAGTTTCTAACCAAACCAATTATCGTAAGTAATTAACAAATTGGCATTTTAAAAGCAGGTGCACTGAGATACGTGATCTCATTTGTGAGCACAGTCACTGTCCAGACATCCTCCTTATGGGTCTTATTTATGTCCTTCTTAGCCCTCTTATATTTGGAGATATGAGATTTTTTTTTGAAAGTAGTCAATCACAGGAAAGTGCTTTTCAGAGTCAGACAGCCATCATTAGTTTATAGTTTGGAATGGCCTTAACATAGGGTAGGGTGCATGTGGCCAGTCAGGGGGTGGCAATCAAGAAGCCTTGGATGTTCTTGAGGGTGATGACACAGGGTACTGGTAGAGCATCACTCTACAGCTCAGTGGCCTCCACCCCTCTTTCCTGCTCTGTCATTGGTCAGAGCACAGAAGAAAAGGTTAGTGCTGTCTGCCCTGTCTGCCTGGAGGAGGACTGAGGCTTGCATGTGGACCATTTATCTTTGCAGACATTAGGCCCCTGGCCATTTTCACCAGCCTTCCCCACTGCTTCTTCTTTAAACATTCACACAGGTCTCTCACAGAAGTAAGAATAGCTGGAAAGTCTCGTACAAAAGCACAGGGACAGAAGGTTAATTTTCATTTTAAGAATCCAGATTATTAAAATTCTGTGGTTCATCACAATAGGTTCAAATTATAAGGGATTTAGCACCATTGGGGTTTATCTTGGCTGTCATTCTAAGGTATGATTTCTGTACTTATTTGTAAGACATTTATAGAACCTTAATTAACTTTTTGAGGGCCCTGTACTCATTTCCTAAATGGGGCATGGAAGAGGTATTTTTACCTTGTCACCACTTGATTCTTAGTATGATGTAGCTGATGTGCTACAAGAAGCTGGAGAATTATTATGAAATTGACTGAGATTTTGAAAATATATTAAGAAAACCTGGGTGCATGATGTACACGAGCATGAGCACAGCATGCTGTCGCTGGAGACTCTTCAGCTTGTGTCTGATGACTTCAGCATGTCTGTGGGTGCGCAACCTTATCCTGCTTTGACGTGTTTCTCCAGCTATTTCTTTTGTGAACATTTTCTGAAGATTTAATCACAGATAACAAGCTGAGGGAGGCTTTTCAGGATCAAGCCAGTAACAGAAAGACATTGTGCGGATGTAATGTTTCAGGAGTGTCTATGTTGGCATACCTTATAAACAACTAAAGGTGTCAAGATAAAGAACACATCACAAGGCAATTGTTTCTGTTTCATTCCTTACTTATCCTCAAGACATACAAGTCTGCATTTGACTCACTAGAAAAGATTAATGATTCTCTGCTGAATGAAATATGTAAATTAGTTTCTGTGTACCACTGTAGCATCCATGTTTACTGTAGATCACTGTGTACAGTGATTCTACAGTTTGTCCCAAAGCCTGATGGCTCTCAGACAGGGCAGAGTTTCTGGCTTTGTGTTCTGCTTTCAACCTTCACAGGGTGAGGCTGGGAGAATGTGGATCTTGTAGGTGATACGTTCCAGAAACTTTCTTCTCTGTATACATCTGTTCTCCCATATTTTCTAGACCTTTTATGTGTATTATGGCTTTGCTTTGATGCTTCCTCCTCATGTTTGCTATCTGTACTGCCCTCTAGGAGAAAGATGCACCGGTTCAGACGTGGATGGCGCTATCCCTCAAAGCAAATTAGGGTGGCAGGGACTATTTGGGTAGAAGAATGTTAACATAGTTCCAAAATGTCTTCACTTGTTAACTGTCATCTGGTTACTTAAATCAGAGGTCAACGAAATTGCTCTAAAGGCCAAGATGGAAAGTATGTTAGGCTATGAGGGTCATTGTGGCTATTGTCCTGGTCGGGAAGCAGCTGAGGTACCCTATCAATGAACAAATGTGGCCCTATTTCAGGACAGTTTCATTCACTGACCCTGCAATCTGAATTTAATTAAATCATAATGTTTCAAGGAACGGCATTCTTTAAAACACTTTTCATCTTAACCACTTAAAAATGTAAAATTCTTAAGACACCAAAAACATGCAGAGCTGGCTTTGGCCTGTGGCGCTTGGCACTAGTTAAAACAAGTGGAAGCCTGATGGGGATTTAAGTGTTTCCTGACTGCTTAGAAGTTTTAATGTTTGCTTGTGACTTTGAGTGAAAGCAAAATAGACTTGCATCATTTAGAAATGGTGACACTTGGGCTGGGCGTGGTGGCCCACACCTTTAATCCCAGAGCTCGGGAGGCAGAGGCAGGGGGGGGGATCTCTGTGAGTTCAAGGCCAACCTGGTCTACATAGTGAGTTCCAGGACAGCTGGGGCTACAGGGAGACCCTGTCTCAAAAAGACCAAAAAAAAAAAAAAAAAATGGAAAAGAAATGATGACACTTCAGCCACATAAATATATTAAATGTTGTAATTGAATATCACTAAATATTACAACCAAGACTCCAAGAATACTTTTAGTTACTGCAGAAACAGAAGGCAGGACCATGCAGGGCCACAGAAGAATAAGCTGTCAGAGTCCATGAAGCAAGCCACCGTCTCATCTGTGTGAAGCCTGCCATACATTTTGGAGAGTGCCTGTGGGTCCAACCCATTTCAAAACAAATCTGTTCCACTTTGCTTCTCTGTTCCAGTGGTAAAACATTGGCCAGAAGCAGCCTGAGGAAGGAAAGGGTTTATTTGGCTTACAGGTCCATCATCATGGGAACCCAAGGCAGGAACTCAAGGGAGAAGCCTGAAGCTGAACCCAATGGAGGAGAAGCCTGAAGCTGAACCCAATGGAGGAATGCAGCTTGCTGGCTAGTTTCCAGGCTCATGTTCAGTCATCTTTCTTATGCAGCCCAGGCCTGCCTGCCTGCGGATGGTACCACTCATTGTGGGTCGGGCCCTCCTTCATAAATTAGCAGTCAAGAAAATGCCCCTAAGACTTGCCCATAGGCCAACCTCATGGAAGCAGTTCTTCAATTCAAGGTCCCTCTTCCCAAATGTATCAAGTTGACAAGATGGTTACCAAGATTAACCGTCACAAAATCCTTCCACCATCTGCAACCAGCAGCTGTCTAGCCAGTAGTCCCCTCTCAAAGTCTTGAAGTGGATTCCTTCAGTTTGCTTAGGGTTTCTAGTTCTTGATTTCTAATGTAGCAAGCAAAGCACTGGGTGGCAAGTTTTAGCAGAAATAGCAAAACGCAGCTCAATAGTGCTTGAGAGTGATATGTTTTGGTGACTTTGTAAGCATTCAGTGAATGTTGGCAGTAGGAATGAATGAAAGAGCAAATGAGTGTGTGAATGAATGAATGACTACACTAGTGAGTGTGCTAGCAGTTTCCAGAATCTTGGAGATTCTTTTGTTTCTGCAGTGAGAACATGTCTTAAGGAATTAAAGTTGCTTTCATTACACACATATTAGCTATCTTTTCAGACTACAGCAAAAAGCCTTACAGGTAATAAAGGGATCTGTTTTAAAAACTTAGATTCAAAACAAACAAACAAAAACTTCCAGTGAGAAGTATCTGTTTTCAAAACATAGAATGTCACGGAAAAAAAAAAAAAAAAAAAAGACTCAGCGAATACGGAGTTGCCTGTGTGACAGTTGCTGTCCTGAGATTGTCACTGGTAGAAGGTTTCACATGGCGTTTGCTCAGGGAATTTGAATAATTTGTTGGAAATTTCACTGTGTGATCATTGGTATAGATGAGCTGCTAAGAAAGTCTATTGGATACATATTTTTGGTGTGAAATCTGCCACCTGGCTGAAAACAGGGTGACAGTTTTTTGATGAGTGGTTTGCAGAGTTATAACATAACTTCAGAAATGATTTCCGACTGGAGATGATCACAGAGCGGACTGTTCCTCCTTGTTCATTTCCTGCCTGGTGTGCAGTTTTGCTGTGCTGTGACTAAAGGGATCGGAACAAAGGATGCTAGGCTTCTTTCTATTTCTGGACCCTCTGAGAGAGGATGGGATGACTCGGAGGGTGAACTGGGAGTGCACTGGACCATTCAGAATGGCAGAGAATGGCCTGAAGAGCAGATAATCACTACAATTTCAAATGAATGGATGGCCGCTTCAGAGGACTCCACTGAGAAAAACTGTATTGTGGTTTGTACTTTCTGTATCCTTGAATATTTGACAACGTGTCCCTTGTGAGCATAACTCACAGTTCAGCAGCTGTTCCACGTGATTTATCTAGATGAAGCTTGATATAAGTGAAGGCATATTAGAAACTGGTGTGTGGGTCGGGGGGTGGTTTGGGCATGAGGAAAACCTAGATGACCACAGTAATGGAAGTTTCTGAAGAGACATTTCCACCCCTCCCTGAGGTTTGAACACTCGAAAACTTCCACCTAATAACTTGCCCTGCTTCCATTTTTATCCCTTCAACTTAGGCCATCTTGACTGATGACACAGGAGCAATGTATCCTGTTCGGAATAATGGAGGTCCTTGACTTAATGTGTCTTTTGTCTTGCTTCTCTTTTGGCTAATTATGTGCCAGCGGTCAATAGCTTAATTTGGGCATAGCTATGCAGTGTGGGGAAAGCTTCCTCATGAGCTTCTAGCTCGTATTCCAGGAGACCTCTGGGTATGCCTTTGTTATATATGGCCTTGCAGTTGTGCCAAATGGCATCTCCCTCCTCAATTAGTGTCATGACACTGAGCTACAAAATAGCTCAAATGAACAGCTAACTATTTTAAGATACTTACCAGGCTTGCCTTGGATTTTTGAACCTGTCAGAAAGATTTCAGGAAGGATATCATCTTTCACAAATGGTCAGACTTTATATTTTTATTAATAATATTTCAAAAACTACAGTATTAAGCTTATCTATATTACATTTGCAGATTTTTTAACATAAAGTAAGTGGCCTCTCTATTCATTTTTTAAAAATAAAGGACATTAGAGTAGAAAAGAGCTCAGGTCTTGGAGGCAGGCAGTGGAAATTTATTCAGCGTGTATTTGTTTTATTATTGGCACATCTCTTGGGTTTCTGAGCACCATCTTGCTGTCATTTCTTTTATGAGAAATAGTAGCCAGAAGCTCTCTAGTGAGACCTCAAGACCCTGGTGGAGAAGGAAGAACAAATGCTGGTGGTGTCCTTTTCTGCATAGTATTCCATAGTACCAGACACACCCAACCAGACCTAGATGTGGAAACACATTTTGAACGCACATCCCCCTGCTGTAGAATCCTTCTTTGTCTTGCATGGAAGCCTGTCAGGAATAGTGCAGTAGCTTCGATGAAGTTCGTTTTTACATCTAGACAACTTGAGTAGTTGAAAGAAGTGAAAACTAAAAACGGACCAAACAAACGGAAATGATAGGCTAGATAACAAGACTGAAAGTACCTCTGTTGAGATTTGCTGGAGAGCTTTGGGTTCTGTGGTTCTTTGATTGTGGAATAAGAGACACTGTAATACTGAAGCATTTCTGAGTGATTTGAAAACCTGAGCATGGGGGAAACGCCAACAATCTTCACGTTGTCTGTATGGAAATTTCACCATGAAGTCACGATGAACACAATGGAAATTAATAATGTCACGGAGCATGGGAGCACAGTGATAGTTTAGGGATGGAGCTGTGAAGGTTAATATTGTCAACTTGACAGGATCTAGAATCAACTAGGAGTCAAGGCTGTGGGCATGCTTATGAGGGATTATGTGGATTAAGTTAGCCTTGAGATGTGTGAAACTGAAGATGACGTTTAAGTTGGATGTTAGAGATGTCAGGACCATGGAGCTCCCTCTGAAGAAAGCTACAGGCTCAGAGTGGAGTTAGTCCAAAAGAAAGACTGTGTGCTTTGGATGGAGAGGTGGAACTACACATCTCATTTAAAGCTCAAGCGATTCTGTCAGGAGCCCCAGACGCCCATACGTGGAGCTACAGGACTTGGCTTTTGCACTGCTGGATTTGGTCTTTCTTTGGCATGATCATTTTTGTCCCCATTCTTTCCCCTTTGAAATGGTAATGTTTATTCTGTGCCATTGTATATTGGAACATTGTGATTTATTATTTTATTTTATGACTTCACAGTTAAGAGATTGCTTTGAGTCTCAGACGAGATTTGTACTTTGGACTTTTAAACAGTGTTGGAATTGTTAAAACCATGGGAACTTTTGAAGTTGGACTAAATATGTTTTGCATTATGATATGGCCTTAAGCCTGTGGAGACAAGGGCTATGGCTTAAAAGTGACATGTTTGAGTGTCAAGTTGACAAGGGGTAGACTTTAAATGGCTTGTAATTGTCCACTTGAAAGAATTTAGAATCACCTAGGAGACAAACCTCTGGGCATGCCTGTGAGGCATTATGTTTATTAAAGGGCTAGCTGAGGTGGAAAGATTCATCTTAGATGTAAGCAGCATTATTCCAGGGGTTGGGGGCCCAGACTGCAGATAAAAGAGACAATTAGCTGAAATAGCATTCATCATCCTCTACCTCCTGATTCTGGATGCAATGTGACAGCTGCCTCAACCTCCTGCCTACAAGGGTTCTCCACCACGATAGACTGTCCCTGTAATAGGTAGTGTTCATTGTCAACTTGACAAAATCTAGAATCACCTGGGAGATGGGTCTCTGGACATGCCTATGTGGGATTGTTCATTGATACCAGAAGACCTGTCTTAATTGTGGGCAGGGTGATTCCCTGGTCAAGTGTTTCTGGATTGTATGAGGTTGAGAAAGTGGGAAAGTACTAGCTTGCACACAGTCATCACTCTCTGCTTGACAATTTTGAAGTGCCGGGTTGCTTTGAGCTCCTTCTGCCTTAGCGCCTCTTCATGAGGGTCTGCTCCCTTGTGCTGTGAGCCAGAATAGACCCTTTCTCCTTTACGTTGCGTTTGCCAGGTATTTTGTCACAGCAACAAGACCAGTTGCTAATGCCAATGTGTTTATTATGGCCCTGGAGTATGGCTTTACTCCTGTCCCAGAGGTAACCACAGAATAGTCCATCTTTGTTATTTTCTACTATGAGCCATGTTAGCAATACTTTGTGATTACTTTTTTCATTTATTTGAAAAATTACTGCTTTAATATAGGCAATGTTCTAAGTCTTGGAGTTGGCAAGTTTATTAAAACAAGCATGGCTAGAAGTGATATTAGTGAGGCCTCTGATTCTAGACGTGATATTAGTGATGGCAAGTGACAGAACACAATGTAAGAGCTTGATAATGACATGTTGTGTAATAATGCTATGGGAAAAATGGACGTGGTGACTACTTTTATGTCAAGGTGTGCCAGACACTTTCTTAGACATTATCCTGGGAGTATCTGTGAGAGTGTCTCTGGAGAGACCAACATTTGAGTTTTGCAGGGCTGAGTAAAACAGGTTATCCTCATCCAGTTGAGTCTTGTTCATTCAGTTGAAAGCCTGAGCAGGACAAAAGGCTGACCCTCTCCTGGCATAAGGATGAACTCCACCTGTCTGTATCTTTCTTGCCATTGCTCTTCCTGGATCTTGATTGCCCATTAGACTGGAAGGCTTTCAAACCTCTCAGCTCTCCTGTTTCTCAAGCCCTCAGATTCCACCTAGGATCACTGTATCTGCTCTGATGAGTCTATAGCTTGCTGACTAAAGATCTTATCAGCCACAATCATATGAACTAGTTTCTTGTCATAAATCTCTCTTAATACACACACAACACACACACACACATTCACACACACATGCAGAAACACACACACTTCCTATTGTGCTATTTCTCAAGAGAACCCTGACAGATACTCCATGTGATTGTAACTTTGCTAAAGTGGATCATGTAGAACTATGACACCAGCATAAACAAATAAGTAGCTAGAATTCCATCTGAGGTGGTATAAACAGTATCTGCCCCCCTCCCCCAGTCCCAATAACAAAACGCATGATTTCACCAAACTGGAGTCTGGGAAAACAGGAAATTTATTGGGCTTACTTATGGAGCAATGGATGAGGGTTTACTTACAGGACTATGGGTGTTCTCCTACTAAGGCTGTACTGGAAAGTCTTTATCTAAGTATGGATGGTGTCTTTCCCACAGCTGCATAAAATGGCAAGAGCCTCCTTAAGCTTCCCCAGTTTATATACCCTTAGCCCATACCCCATGCCACTTGAAACTAGGCCTGACTGGTTGAGAGGTGAGGCTGGACTCTCAGGTGAGGGTCCTGTGATTCTCTTTTTCCTTTCCTTCCTTGCTGGGGTATGAATAGTTCACAGGCTCAACTGAGATGACCTTAGTCAAGCACAGACAACCAAGCTTGGGAAGATGGTGTCTGTCTCTCAGAGAACAGTCCTATGCAACACCATGTCTGGTTAATATAGGCATAAATGGTTATATTTAGAAATATTTATGAACATGTGCTTATGCATAGGTTTGTTAGCATACATACATATGTCTCCTAGCTCTGTCTGTTGAGAAAGCCTGGCAGTACTGACATCCCATTGTTAAACTCGTGTAGAACTAAATATAATTGATACAATTGCCATACTATGATCCAGAGAAACGTACTGGTTATGCACAATGTGGAACTGAAACATCTTAGACTGTCAGAAAATACAGAACTAATTTAAAAAAGGAATGAAGACATAAAAGAGGGAGAAAACAGCTAACCCTGAAAGAACTCCTTTATGTTGAAATAGAGCAATAATATTAGAATATAGTATTGGATTCTATCTCAACCATAATATGACAACTATGGGTGAGCACTGATATGAATGAATGAATAAATGAATGGGCAAGAAGATGCAAATCTCTCATTTAGAATACTTCCAAATAACTTTATGGTTGCAATTCCCTTCCCTCAAAGATGTGGCTTCACTTCTTCTATCCCTGGAGTGTGGACTGTATTCGATGATTTGTTTCCAAAGATCAGAGAGATATTTAGAGTGGAAAGAGGAGAGAGGAACATATTTATGGTGAAGTCTAGCAAACACTGCTTTAGTCAAGTGACGAAGATGAATGGTGTCAGGGACAGCTGACAGAAATCACAGTAATTAAGTCCTGCTGAAGGCAATGCCCTTGATATGATTTGATGAGACTATTTCTCCTGTAAACCCCCAGGTCAATTATGAAAACAACACCGGACAAAATCAAATTGGGAAGAAGTCTACAAAGTACTTGACCAGTCCTTCTCAAAGCTGAAGAAAAAAATGAGAAAAGTCAGAGACCAAAAGAGCAAAAGAGGCATCATAACTAAATGTAATGCAGAATCCAGGTTGAATCCTAGAAAAGAAAAATGATTAAGAAGAGCTAGTAAAATCCTCATAAAGTATGGAGATTAATAAATAATAACACACCAGTATTGATTTATTAGTTGTGATAAGTATGTGATGTTATATGTAAACAATAAGACACGGGGCATAAAGAAACTTTTTTTGAAAACTTTGTGACATTTTTGAGAATTAAATGCTACTCTAAAGCTTCTTTTCCTTTTTTTTTTTTTTTCCTATTTTTTGAGGCATGATCTTCCTGTAGTCCCAACTGGCCTGGAACTCACCATGTAGACCAGGCTGGCCTTGAATCCACAGAGATCCGCCTGCCTCTGCCTCCCAAATACTGGGATTGAAGGTGCACCACCACGCCCAGCTTAAAGTTTCTTAAGGGAAAAAAGAATATGGAGAAACCCCAGCAGAGGTAGATAGAAGGGCTGGGGAAAGTGTTTCTGAGGATGTGACATCCGAGACTAGGCTCTAAGGTTGAAGACGATGCCAACTTAAAAAACCCTTTGAGGTGCCTTCTGGGAGAGGAATGTTGAAACTAGACTCTAGCAAAAAATAGCTTGGCTGTTTAAGGGAATGAAAAAACCTGTGTGACTGGAAGACTAAGTGAGGAAGACTAGGAAGCATTGGGGAAGCAGGGCTGCATCTTTCTCAGGGGCCCTCATGAAGAATTATTGTTTCATTAGAAGACCAATGGGAAGGTATGGATGGTCTCAGGCAGAGAAGTAACATAGTAACAGTGGAGGCCTTTGGTTATTTTGTGGCTGCAGTAGTGGCCTGTGCTCTGAGAGTGGTAGCCGAGATAAAGGAAGTGCTTTGAAATTGATGAAAAACACTGAACTTATAGATTTTATTATCATTTAGTGCTGAGAGAGTGTTTATTTCCATGTGAAACATGGATGATTAGAAAGTGTTGACCCATGTGATGATGATGTGGGAATTCTATAACGTGCCCCCAATGTATACTTTTATATTAAAACAGCAACCATGTATTCATGCAGTTATTCTTTTCTGAAATTTATGAAGGAATGACCCTCTTAGTTTCTCCTCTTCTCATCACCTGATGACCTGCTGTGAGAGTAAGGAGTTCGGGACCTCACTCTTTCCTAAAAAATAGGTCATAATTTTTAAAACTTCTTTTGAATTATTATTTTTATTTGTCCCCATAACAAGTTTAAAAAACACAGAAAAATAGATTTTATAAAAGCTAATATTCTAATTTTATTTACTAAAAATCTTGCTAGTCTATCATGTTTTATAAATATAGTTACCTCGTATATAACCACGAAAACATACATTTTAAATATTATTTGATTAATTTCTGATGCTTTCTCCTTTTTTTCAGTATGTCCAGGAAAGAAAGCCACTCTGAAAATTCCATTTGAGTTATATGCATATTTTGGTTGATGTCTTTATTTTATTTTTTTTTAATTTTTTATGAATTTCACAAGTACAATGTATTCCCATCATTTCTACCCATCAGCTATTCCTGAGCCTCCCACTCCCTCTCAAATTCATGACCTCTTCTATAATCATTATTACACATATATGTAACAATATGTATATATATGTGCAAATAAATATATATACACATAACCTATTGAGTCCACTTAGTGTTGCTCATATGTATACATGTTTAGGCTGACAACTTGTGATTGGATACCCTTTCTCAGCAGCTGTCAACTCCCTAGCTCTCATCCAGGGGCAGGACCTGTGAAATTTCCTACATCTATGTTGGCCTATTGACTGGTATGGTCATTGTGAAGGTCTTCTTTAGGCAGCAATATTATTATGGGTTCAGCTTCTCTGTCCTGTCCTAATCTTTCAGCAAGTGTCCTGGTCCTCTTAGAATCTTTCCACCCCCTGTTCTGTGATGTTCCCTGAGCCTTAGATGTAGGGGTTGCACTGTAGATGTACCAGCTGAGGCCTGGGCACCCCATGGTAACCTATTCCCTGTATTTTGATCATTTGTGGATCTCTTTAGTAGCCTCCATCTGATACTAAAAGAAACTTCTTTAATGAAGGCTGAGCGTTTATCTGTGGGTATAAGGTTAAGTATTTAGAATACAGTTAGAAGAACCTATATGATTTAGGAAAATGGAAGTAGCAGGTTCTCCTCATGACCTCTCCATCCATTGATAACTAGCTGGGTTTATAGTACTAGGCACAAGTTCCCTCCTATTGAAAAGGCTTACTGAGCTGTCTAAATTCAATTAGACAGCTGTTGGTTACCCCCAAGGTATATGTGCTATGGTTGTGCCATGGGAATATCTTGTCAGGATGGTCACTGTTGTGGTTTGCAGGTTTTACAGATGATAGGACGACTAATTTCTTTTCTCCCTTGGCAGCTTGCACAGCACGTGCTGATACTATGAGAGCCCCCAGAGAAGAGGTTTTCAGGTTACTATCAGCTTGATTCCTTCAGTCCTGTGTCCAAAGTGTGCTGCATTCAGCAATAGGGTGTTACTTTCATGTTCTGGGAGAAAATCAAGGGGAATGGTAATAGCTTATATTGTTTTGGGAGTCTCTTGGTTCCCGTGACCAACAACTCAAGTGGAAGATTCCATTACCTGACACTGGGGTTTTTGTTAGATAGTCTATTGCTCTTGGGGGAGCATTATTACTCTGTACAGTATAACTTCATTTAAACTACATATGTATATGAATGCACATATATATTATATGTATTTTAAATAAGCTTACAAACTAATGTGTCCTTATGGCTTTCTCAGACATCCTTAGTGTTAATTAGTTCTCCTTCCTCCTCCTGAGTTAAGGCCCCCCCCCGTTTTCACTCTTTCCCCCTTCGTATCACCTGTATCCTACTATTCCACTCTATCAAGCTTCTTAAACCCACCCCCACCCCAAGGTCCCTTTTTACTTTCCTGGATTCTGCAGCTACTAATAGATTCAAATCTGAGTATTTGGAGCTAGGATCCACAAATAAATGTGAACATGCAGCATTTGTCTTTCTGGATCTGGGTAACCTCACTCAGTATAATGTTTTCCAGTTCCATCCATTTACCTGCAAATTTCATGATTTTGTTTTCCTTTACAGTTGAATAGAATTTTATTACATGTATTTACCACAATCCTCATTATCCATCATCAGTTAATAGACATCCATCCCTAGCTGTGAATTGAATGGCAGTAAACATGGCAAAGAAATTCTTTTTCAAATAATATTTTATTGATTCATTGAGAATTTCGTACAATGTACTTTGATTTTATATTCAAACCCCCTCATGATCTCCTCCCTGATTCACACCCACCTTGATCTTCCTCTCCCCTTTATGTCCTCCATTTAACATTTTAAAAATTTATGTGGATGAGTATTTTGCCTGCATGTATGTAAGTGCACCCAATACCCATAGAGTCCAGAAGAGGGTGCCAGATCCCCTAGAACTAGAGTTACTGACAATGGTTGGCTTCCATGTGGGTGCTGGGAATCAATCCTAGGTCCTCTGCAAGAGCAGTCTTAGTGCTCTTAGCCACTGAGCCATCTGTCCAGTTACTGTGTCCTCTGTTACCTTTTTTTTTTTTTAAAGGGCTATCTAGTCCAATTTGTCTTCCACAATATTCTTGGGTGTAGGTCCATCCCTGGGAGCATGGCCAACCTACCAAGCATAACACCCTTCAAGAAAATCAAGTCACCCTCTCCCAACAGGTATCAATTGCCAACAGTTCCTCAGTAGAGTTAGGGCTTTGTGGCCCACCCCCCAATGCTGAGATTTAGTCTCAGCCCTAAACATCTGTATCACACCTCTCCCTGCAAAGATTCAGGTATTTTCAAGGAAGAGGGCACAGAAAGATGTAAGAGCTAGAGGTGATAGAGAAATAAAACCAAACAGTATTTTCAGAAACAACAGGGGAGTTCCATGTATGACCCCCCTCAGTGGTTGTGACAGCATGCGCAATGCCTGCACAAGCCCAAGCCAAACAAAATTCCAGCAATTCCTACTATTCCTTTCAAATGGTATCTTTCATATCTCTAGACTCTGCAGAGGAAGAAGCCATGTGACACAACTTGCCTTTGTAGTTTAAGCCCTACCCTTTTACAGTGTGCCATGCATCTCGTAAAAGGGTTGAGATAATATCAAGATTATTGTAATATCATTGAAAGAGCACGAAGTTTGACAATCTGCAGACCAGGGTCAGCTCAAGCAGTTGCCAAACTGTGTGCTAAGTAGCAATACAATGTGTCTCAACTCCTTCAGGCTGTTGGGATGACTAAATCAAGTACAGTTTTGAAGTGCTTGTTACCAGGTTCTGATGATCTTATTGATTTCTGATTTCTAAATTTATTAAAACAATGTATATATATACACACACACATACAGTCATAATCACACACACATAATTTTTCAGTATTATTTTTTGGTTTAGTCATTTATTTTCTCACCATTCAATCACTGAACAAATATTTTCTAGTGACTTACTAGGTAATTCCTAGGTGCTGGTGACTTAACAAGAGAAAACCAAAATGAAATAAATTTTGGGCTTTGGTTCTATATATTTCAGAAACATTACTAAGATATAAATAGAAGTTCCAGGTAAACCAGTTAGTGAATTAATTGGTCATAAATACTAAGTAAAGAAAGAAACATCTAAACAAAGAAGGGGATATGAAAAGTTGAGATATGTTGTTAAAAATTTAGACAGGGTGTTTATGGGAGGCTATTACCATACTCTTTTACTGCCTCGACAGACTGTAAGAAAAAAAAAAAAACATAGCCTTCAAGAAATAGGGTGTCTAGTGAATATTTACCATATCTAGTCCTCCTAAGTACATTTCATTCTGGGTTTTGGTTTTCCATTAGTGATCTGGAAAAGTTGAGATATGTTGTTAAAAATTTAGACAGGGTGTTTATGGGAGGCTATTACCATACTCTTTTACTGCCTCGACAGACTGTAAGAAAAAAAAAAAAACATAGCCTTCAAGAAATAGGGTGTCTAGTGAATATTTACCATATCTAGTCCTCCTAAGTACATTTCATTCTGGGTTTTGGTTTTCCATTAGTGATCTGGAGAAATCAAAATTTTATAGCCTAAAGTTTTATAATTTGTCAGTATCAGTGTCTCGACACAATGAATGTTTAAAAATTCTTGTTAGAGGCTCAGTTTCTTTGATCCATTTTTACATCAGTATATATATATATATATATATATATATATATGGCAGTGAAGACTCGTGCCAGTGGAACAAAGACCAAGGAAGAAAAGAATGCAGTCAGGCAGATGTCAAAGGAAGAATAGGGAGAGTGTCTTCTGGAGTCCAAGAAACTTACATGCTCAGCGCCTTCTTCCTGAGTTATTCAAGATATTTAATTATACTATGATAGCCATAGTTCAATCTAGAGAATTGTCAAAGGGTTGGTCCGGGATGGGTGGATCAACAGGTAAAGGCAGTTGCTGCCAAACCTGAAGACCTGAGAGTTCAATCCCGAGGACCCACAGAGCAGAAGGAGAAAACCAATTCCTGAGGGTGGTCCCGTGACCTCCATGTACAGGCCATGGCCCATGGTTGTATACACCACACACAGTTATAAGCAAATAAATAACTGCAAAAAATTAAAAAGAATTATCAAAGGGCTAGAGCTTTAAGTTAAATTTCCATAGATAGGAAATTATTGTCTACCTAGGAGCATAATTATCTTGAAAATTGATTTTTATAAATGTAGTGGTAGTAAAACATATAAAAATAAATTTTGGTATAATTTTCTGTTCAGAAAAATGCAATTTTTATGTTGAAAACACACAATTTCTGAAATGAATGGCTTTGGAAAGAGGCTCCATCATCTCACTGAGTGTCATAGAAACTTGACTGTTTGAAGAATGGATGTTTTATGCTCTGATGTCCAAAATAATGTAATTGAGATATTTTGAAGTGGCTTGTACATGACTTGGTCACTGTGAAAGACATGCAATGTCTTAAAGAGCGGGAAATGACTTTTTATGTTGCTCCTGGAATGGTGCAAATTGATATTTGGGCTCCCAGAACCCATTTAGAAATAAATGGGCTTCATTTGTCAGTGCAGTGGGATGCTGGACAGCCCATATTTTTGCATCTCTGCCATTGACAGGGAATATTAATATGGAAGGGGTTTGAAGGGTGAAGATTCCTTCCTCTTCTACTGAAAACTTATGAGATTATGGAGACATTTTGTTTCATCTTACAGCACTTAGTCAACACAAATGGAATAATTATTTCCTAAATTTGATGGGAAAACTCATCTGTAAGTGAATATTTTCAGCTCTTAACTCTTGGGCTATTAACTCTTTTATTCAGAAGAAAATCAGTGGTTGTTCAAGTTATGTATGCATGCAAGAAGGAAGACAGATCATTCGAAGGTAAACTATTCTCCATGATCTCTTGCTTGGGTTTCTCGCATTTGGTTGACTGATTTCATAGTGGAACAGTTCAGATCGTCTGTAGAAAGTCAGAAATCCTTTCAAAGTGAATCAGTTTTGCCTTGGCGTCCTTTTCCTCAGTGGGCTGTCGGAGTGCTTCACAAGGGCAAGTCTGCCCTCTAGTGTTTCACAAGAACCAAGTCATGTTCTTGAAATTTGATTTGCTAGAGTTCTGCTGAGTTACAGATAGTACTAGACTTTTTTCATTTTACCAGAAAGTGAATATCACCAAGATTAAATTCATTTAAAAATTCCATTTTAAAGTAAAATTTCTTTAAAATATTTAAAAATTAATTAAAAGGTAAAAGATATCTGCCGTTGCTTACCTATTGGTGTGAGTGAAAATTTTCTATTTGACTAGTCTTTAATTTAACCAAAACCTTTCTGTTCTTTTATATCCTGCTTTGCAATTTTAGGCAGTTTAAACTTCTCAGGGATTTTTTGGAATATTTTTAAAGTAATTTTGTGAATGCAAACAGAATATGAAATTGATTTATACTTATTTTAGGGAAGGATTCAATTATGATTGCTCATTGTATTTTTGAATGCGTTATGTGTAAATAGAAGGTAATTATAATGTCTAGTGCCGTCAAAATTTTTGTAATTTATTTAAAATATCTTTGATATTCTGGTGAACCAAAGCAAAATTTCAGACAGCACCATTTATTTGGATTCCCATGTATAAAAGTGACTAGTGGGGCTGGAGAGATGGCTCAGCGGCTAAGAACACTGGCTGTTCTTGCAGAAGATCTGGGTTTGAAACTGATCACACTTTAACTTCTTCTGTTTTTAAATTTTCAAAGAAGGCATTTTATTTTGCTCAGGGCAGTGTTTTTAAAGCGAATTAGATGAGAGACCATTTTCATAATGTACAACTTATGAACTAGATTTGAAAATGAGGTTTTTTAATTAATGCTGGTTATTCTATTAGTAGCAAGCCATCTTGCTTGAGGGAAAACGTTTTTCCAGGCAGGTTTGATTATTAGTTAACAACCAGCTGAACATTAATTAAGCTGTAACTGCTGAGGCACTGATCATCTCCTGAGGCTCTTTTTGGTGGGGAGAAGGTGTGTGGAGAAGGGTACTTCCCAGACAGTTACTGAGTCCTGGGAACAACTCCATATTCTGGAAATAGCAAAGATCAAAGAAATAAGAGGGAGAGACATGAATAATTTCCTTTTTCTGGATGGAAAATACAATTTTATTTTAGAGTTACAAACTGTTTTAGCAACCTTAATCATTGGATTTAGACAAACATTTTGTTATTTCTGGAAGCACATCTATAGCCTTTTCAGATCAACAAGGCCAAAATTGCTTTTGATTTGAGGCAGTGAAAATGTGACCTATGACATAGACAATGTTATAATAATGAATGATGTTCAGGTAGTGCCAACTAACACACATGTCAAGAAATACATGAAAGCACAGAAAAATGTGGAAGGAATATTATCTCTATCATATACATTTCAGTTCTGGTCTCCAGGAGTGTATAGGGGAAACCAAGCAGGTAGAGCTAACTTTAGTAGTGTGAAGTTTCTGCTAGATGATAGTGTGTTCAGGGATTAAACCTATTTTATTTATTTACATAACTATTTTAAGAGCGCACTGGATTTTAATCTACTGGTGCATTTTTGATGTATTTTCCTTATTCATTTAAAATTGATTAACTTACACAGACATAAAAGTTATATATGTTTAATCTTGAACAACGTGTTTTGAAATATGTATAATTGTGGGCAGGCTAAATTGTATATGCATCACCCCACACACTTAGCATTTGTTTTGGTGAGAACCATTATTATAACCTACTCCTTAGCTATTTCCAGAATACAGTAGAGTATTACTGACTATAGTCCCCATAGATCTCTTGTACCTATTCTCCCTAGCTGGAAATTAAACCTTTGATCAACTTGTTCTCATCCCTGGTCCATGGTGGCCAGAGTTTTGCTTTCAGCTTCTAGGAGTTCAAAGTCCTTAGAGTTCACATAATGGAGAGATCATATAGTGTTTGTCTTCTGTGTCTGGCTTATTTCATGCAACACAATATATTTTGGGTTTGTCTTTGTTGTCATTAATGAAAAAGGAAGTTTTTTCTCTCTGTTCCTTATGTAAAGGTGAATAGCATGTCATTTTGTATAGATACCACTTTTCTTTATATATTCGTCTATTGATAGACACAGATTGATCCCATATTTAGCTATTGTGAATAGTGCTTTAGTGTACTATGTGGGTACAGATAACACTTGGAGAGTCTGAGTTCATTTCTTTTGGAGCATACACAGTGATAGGATTATTGGATCATATGATAATTCTGTTTTCCATTTTTGGAGGAACTGCCATATGGTTTTGCAGACAATTGTACCAATTTATAGTCTACTCAACACTGTGCAGACTTGCCCTTTCCCCATACCCTTGCCAACACTTAACTGTTCATGTTTTTAATAATAGCCTTTCTAACAGGTGTGAAGTAATAAATTATATGGTTTCTTTACAATTCTTTGGTTAGTAATGCTGAGCAAATTTTCCCTTTAAGAAATGTTTATTCAGGTGCTATGTCCATTTTTAAAGCAGGTCTTATTTTTTTAGCATGGCAATGTGTGAGTGTATGCATTGCAAGTATTTTCTCTTTCTGTAGTTTTTCTACAAAGGAGCATTTCCTTTGCTACATAAGACTTTAAATTTGGATGTAATTGCTGTTTATCTCTTTCTAGTTTTGTTGTCTGTGTTTTTCGGGTCATATCAAACCATTGCTTAGATTCCTGACAGGCATCTTTCCCCCTGTACCTTCTTCTAATATGCTGGTTTAAAAGTTTATGGCCTTAAGTTGACTTCTTTGATCTGTTTTGAGTTGACATTTCTATATAGTGCGAATAAGGGTTTAATTTCATTCTTTTGTGTGTGGACATACAGCTTTTGTCCTTTTTTTCCCCCTTTGTGTATTCTTTGTCACATGTCCAAAATCAGTTGGCTGTGAATGGATAGATTTAACTCCAGGAGCTCTGTTCTGTTCCGCTGGTCTGTGTTCCCGTTTTTATGCCAGTACAGTGCTCTTCAAATTTTTATAGCTTAGCAAATTATTTTGAAGTCAGGTAGTATGATGCTTATAGTTTTGTTCTTTCTCTCAAGATTTCTTTGTCATTTTGGTGTCCTATGTGATTCCTTATGAATTCTAGGCTGGTTTATGTCTATTTCAATGAAGAAGGACATTGGACTTTGGATGGACTAAATTGATTAAATTGAATCTGAAGGCTGATTTAAGTAGTATGGCCATTTTAATAACATTAATTTGACCGGTTCATGAACATGTGATATCTTTTCATTTGTTTACATTTTTCAATATCTTTAACCACACTATAGTTTTCAATGTAGGGATCTTTCATTTCCCTGGGTAGTTTATTCCCAAGTATTTCAAATTTTGCAAGTATTTTAAATTATGTTTTTTATTTCTTCTCATATAGTTTGTTGTTAGTGTATAGCCACATTAGGGCTGAGGATGTAGTTCAGTTGGTAGAGTATCTGCTCAGCATGCACAAAGTCCTGAATTTGATCCCCAGCACTGCATAAAGCAAGCATAATGGCACGTGCCTTTAACCTCAGCAACTGGGAGGTAGGGACCAGAACATCAGAAATTCAAAGTCATCCTTAGCTACATAGCAAGTTGAAGGCCAGCATGGACCACATGAGACCCTGTCTCAAAAAAAAAAATTCAAAAGTAAAATTTTTTGTATGTGCAGTTTTTTGTCTTGCACCTTTACTGGCAGGATTTGGGGTTTTGGTAAAGTTGTTAGGGTGTGTTATAGTTTAGAAAATTTGGGTATAAATGGGAAAAATTTAATTTTCTCATTTCTGATTTTGACGCTTATGTATATTTTTTTCCATTGTGCCCCCCCCATTTTATTCTAAGACTTTTAGTACTGTGTTGAATATAAACGTCAATCACAGGCAGCATTGTCTTATTTCTGATTGTAGAGGAAAAGCTGTCTGTTCCTTCATATACATGAGCTTTGAGGGACTCAACTTCTTTAGATTCTTTAGATTCAAAATGGAGAGACCATATAGTATTTGCTTTTTCTGTGTTTGGCTGATTCCACTCAACACAAAGTCTTCTGGGGTTATCTATGTTCTCATAAATGAAAGGAGCCTCAAGGGCTCAGGGACCATCACAGAAGAGGAGACAGAAAGAATGCAGGAGCCAAAGGACAAGACGTTTTCTGGATGTGACATAGCCATTGCACTCAAGGACTCACCACAGCTGTGGTTACCTGACCAGTGTTGGGCAAGTAAACATTACATTGCAGATGGGGAGGAACCCATGAGGCTTCAGCCCTCCCTAGAGAGTAATGGCAGTTGGTGGTTCCTGGGGGAGGGTGGGTCATTTTCTTCAGTGTGTATTCACTGATAAGTTGTCCATGCTCCAGGAAATAACTTCATGAAGGAAACCCCAGTTAAACTCAGTGGGTCACACACCAAAAGAAGACAGGAAAGTAGGAGAGGGCTTATTAGGAAGAAGAAAGTGTCGGCAGAGGAAGGCAGGATGAAGGGGAAATGGAAGGTGAAAAGAACTAAAATTCATTATATACATGTATGAAGCCATCAAAGAATGAATAAAGGAAAAAAAGCACCATTTTACTGTTGAGCATAGTATTACTTATGAGATGGCCATATTCCCTAAGATGCTAAGATAATTTCTCTTGTACTTAGTCTTTTAAAAAATCGTTTTTATTGGATTTTTTGTGAATTTCATACAGAACATCTCAACCAATCTTAATCATCTTTATATCCCCATACTCACTAGCACCCTCCCACACCATCCCCCACCGCTGGAGCTCATATACTCTGTCATCCTTGCTAAGGCCCACTGGGCTGTCAGTGTCCGCAGATGTCCCCCAGTGCAAGCCCATCCACTGAGGTCTAGTCAGCCTATCTAGAGTGCCTTGTTTTAGGAAGGTCGGCTCTTCCTCACCTAGCAGTTTCACAGAGGGACAGGAACACAAAAGCTCCTAAATGGCCAAAGTGTAGAGATCAAGAGTGTGCTGAATGATGGTCCTTGGACAGGACCCCTTTTTTTCACTCACCCAAGGCCCAGGGACCATCGTGGAAGAGGAGGCAGAAAGATTGTAAAAGCCAATGGAGGAGGTGCATGACCATATGGAAACAGAGTCCTACAAACTCCTGGGAACTTGCTCATATGATTCTATGGTAGTGGTGTCAGCATACACAAGTCCCATGCAAACTCAGGCAGGCAATAACTCATCACAGAACTGGGAAAATGAACAGCAGACCCTGATCTTATCTGAAGAAATATTAGCTTTTAACTTTTTAAAACCATAAATACATGCTGAATTTTGTCATAGACTTTTTCTACATCTACTAAGATAATTACATTTTCTCCGCTATGTTAATGTGGTGTGTCCCATTTATAGAACTGCATATGTTGAACTATTTTCACAATCTTAGGATAAATTCCACTCCATATTTTTGATATTCTGTTGAGTTTGGTTTAGCAGTATACTGTTGGTGATTTTTGTATCTACATTGGTCAGGGATATTTGTAATTTGCTTTCATCATAGAATCCTTGTCTTACTTTGGTAATGCAGTGTCATTGGCTGTTTTAGAAGAATTTAGAAGGACTGATATTCTTTAAATATTTAGTAAAATTCATCGTTTTTCTTTTGGAGTGAGATTTTTCTTTGTTGCTACTGATACAATCTCTTTATTAGTTATTGCTCTGTCCATATTTTCTACTTCTTTATAATTCACTTCTGGTACATTGTGAATCTAGGAATTTACTCATTTCTTCTATATTATCTATTTGTTGGCATGTCCAAAGTGGTCTTTGGGACTCTTTTTTATTTCTGGCATCAATTTTTACAACTCTTCTTTCATTTCTGATTTTCTTTCTTTTCATTTCAGTTCATCTACAGATTTGTTGATTTACTTTATGCTTTCAAAAGATAATTCTTAGCTCATTGATATCCTACTTTATTTCTTTCTTTGATTTATTTCATTTATTTTTTATTTTATGTGTATGAGTATATTGTTTGCCTGTATGTAAGTGCCCATGCAATGACACGGTTAGAAGAGGGCATGCATAGGATCCCTTGAAAGTGGAGTTAGGACAATTATTAGCTGCCATGTGGATGCTGTGAACTGAACCTGGTTCTTCTGTAAGAGTGTCCAGTGGTCTTAACCACTGAGCCATATATAAAAAAATAAATTTTCCATTTATTTCTGACATAGTTATTATTTCTTTTTTCCTACTAACTTTGGACTTTGTTCTGTTTTTAGCTCCTTGATATATAATGTTGATTGAGGTCATTTTCCCTCATTGTGATAGAGGAATTTTATTGCTATAAGCTTCTTAGATTTACTTTCCTGCATCCTCTATGGTTTGTCCTGTGGCATTTTAAAATTTTCCTTTGCTTTCTTCTTTAACTCATTTGTTAGTAAACTTCATGTTATTTGATTTCCATGTATTTTGGAATTTTGTTGTTACATTTATCATTACTGGAATTTGGAGGTTCCTTTCGTGGTTACCAGGTGATGCAGAAGAAATCAGGGTCCCTTCTGAGGGTTCTTAGTCTCATTCATAAAATAACATAAGAATGAATTCAAACTGAAGCTGGCATGGCGGTCAGACACAGAGTGGGCTAGCACCCAAGCAACAGTAAGGGGCGCTTTAGAGAAATAGTAAAGAAACCCCAAATGTTGGGATAGTGCAAAGTGTTAGGGAAAGTATGCTTAGAAAAGTGATAGGGGGCTGGTGAGATGGCTCTGTGGTTAAGAGCATTGGCTGCTTTTGCAGAGGACCCAGGTTTGAATCCCAGCACCCATATGGCAGGCAACAATCATTTGTAACTCCAGTTTCAGGATATCCAATGCCCTCTTCTGACCTCTGTGGGCACTGCATGACATGGATGTACTTACATACATGCAGACAATACTCTCATACCCATAAAATAAAATAAAATGAAATAAAATAAAATAAAATAAAATAAATAGTTTTTCTAAGTGAAGAAGAAAAGGAGAGTTCACATTTTTCTGACGAATTCAGAAAAGTGGACAGACTTACAAAGCTATAGCCTTGAGAGGTTAGGGGCATGGATTCAGGACAGGAAAAGTTCACCGTTCAATGAAGCACTAGTTATTCCATCTGTGTTTTTAGCATGGCTTAAGGTGAATGCACCTTCCTAGGGGTGGCCCTGTGGCCAGGTGATTGACCTGCAAAATCAGAATTTATGTTGCCACACAAGCCAAAAATTTTTTATTCTCTTCACCAGAAGTTTCCTCCTACATAGGCTGTCCTTGCTACTCTTAAGACTTTCTAGTGTCATGTGATTGTGGTTGGTAAACACACTTGATGTTATTGTAATTTGTTAAGATTGTTTTGTGGCCTAAAATGTGATCTATTCTGGAGAACGTGTTGTATATCTTTAAGAATATTGTGTGCTACATATATATCAGATGGAAATTTCTATATATGTTATGTCTATTTTGTTAAAAGTGTTATTTACGTCTGATGTTTCCCTGCTGATTTCTTTCTAAATGTTCTGTCCATCACTAAAAGTGGGTCACTAAAAACTGCTCCTAAAACTGCATTAGTATAGCTCTCTCGTCAGACCTATTAATATGCAAGTGTATGATCGTGCCTGTATTTTCAATTGTTAAAACATCTTGATACACTGACCCCTTTTTCAATATGTAACAACCATCTTTATCTCTTTTTACAGTTTTTACATTAAAGTCTACTTTAAATTTTTATTCATTTTTATTTTATGTGTATGAGTGTTATGCCTGCATATGTGTAAGTGCACCTGTGTTGTGCAGTCCCCACGGAGGACCAAAGAGGGCCTCAGATTCCCTGGAACTGGAATTATGGATGGTTGTTAGCTGCCATGTGGGTGCTGGGATTTGAACCTGGCTCTTCTGTAAGAACAGAAGACATCTTAACCACTGAGACATCTTTCCAGTCCCTAAAGTCTACTTTAAACTATTTTAAGTAGGAGTACACTGTGAGTGAGTTTAAGTGCACAAATAAAATATTTTCAGTTCCTAAAGATGACATATTATAAATTGTGTTAATATAAAGATACATAAGTAGCATTTTTACTTTATTAAAAATTAAAATATGTTTTGAGGTCAAAATAGTTTCTGGAGACAACTTAGAAAGCTAAAAATGATAATAAAAACATAAGTTGGTGGGGTTAATTTATAATCACATGTTCCTGTGGTATATGCTTAATTTAGACAGCTTGAAAAATATTGTTTATCACATAAGAAAAATGACATGGTACTTATTACACAGCAGCCATTTCTCTCAGCATCAAATGAGTAAGCAGTAAATGAAATAGATACACAGTAAATAAGAACCTGTTTCCAATGGTCAATAAAATGGTTCCAGCAGTTAAACCTTTATCCAAATGCACAGTATACTAATTTGGACAGCAATAATATAACATTCAAAATAATTAATGTTGTAATAGCATTTGGTTTGCTCAAAACTGAGAAAATTTCGAATAGCATAAAATTTCCTTGAGCAAAGAAAAGAATGCGTAAATTAATGTGCATCTGAATGGGATGTTCTGTACCAAGACAGCCTCTTAGCTGTCTTTTAGCAGATCCTCACAGACAACTATTCTCATGAAGCGCTAGGAACGCACTACACAAGGCCACAGGCAGTTCTAGTTTATCGTTGGAAGACAAAGTCCTAACTTCAAATAAAGTGCTAACTATATAGGTGGCAGTTTCATGATAGGAAAAGTAATATGGAGCTTCTTATCAACTGTCAGTCAGAGTTTGGCCAGTGCTTTAGAAGGAAAAGCGTTTATTTTTCGTGTCTTATCAGAGTCCAGGAATGGAATTTCTGCTTGGTGTTTGATCAAAACCAAGCAGTGTGTCAACAAAATGACGATAAGGTGATTAAATTATACAGTCATTATCTTTTGTGGTTAAATATATGCACAACTCATACAAAGAACATTTGTATACATGTAGCTATTCATGGATTAAGACTCATTTGGCTTCATCGCAAGTGACAGTGGTTGGTGATGGAGATTAGACAGAGGATTTATTGAAGAAAATTATAATATGTCATCTTTAGGAACTGAAAATATTTTAAAATATGGTTGAGAATAATTTGTAGTGAAAGATTAAGAGTCTGGGTATTTCACCTTGTACACACTTCCTCAAGCTGACCGTGGCTAAACTTGGTAGGAGAGAAGCGCTTGTGTTACCAACTGTGCACTACAGCACAGGCCCTACTAGAGGTGCTTACTGACAGCTGCCGTTCACTAAGCTCTTAAGCACTGTGCACTCTGAGGGGCACTTAGTGGGATCCGCACACTTGAAATACCATAAGAACGATCAGCTCAGGAAGGCATACCTCACTTTATACCAGTATTTGCAGGATCCATTGGAACTTCTGGAATTTAGAAAAGCTTGTATCAGTTTGGGAAACTAGAGAGAAGATTCCCACGCAGTCAGTTAGAGGTCCGGAATCCTAGTTCATGTGGCACCATGCAACACTGTGAGATCTGGAGTAGACCTTAAAATCCACCAAATCGTTTTTAACTGCACAATTCAAGAAAACATAATATTATTAACACTGAAACAACTGAGAAAATATACAAACCAGCACAGTATAAATAGGTGATTACCTTTTTCTCCTAGGCCCCAACCCAACCCATGATTCCTAGGGGCAATCCTGGGGAAAAGACTAGTACATAGCTTTCTGGGACTTTTATACCGTGTGTGTGTGTGTGTGTGTGTGTGTGTGTGTGTGTGTGTGTGTGTGTATGTGTGTGTGTGTGCATTTATACTCTTTATTATCCCCTCCCCACCATGGGAAAGGTCCCCCTTCTTCGTTCTGTAACTTCAGTTACCTGAAAGTCTCTCAGGACATGTGTTGAGTTGTGTTTTTCAATTAAGGCATTGTATTATTTAGAATGAATCTAAGGATTGAATAGTTTTCCTATAGAGGAATGTTAGGTGGCTTCTAATTTTCACTGTTACAAAGACAGTGTAGTGAACTCTGTATAATATGCTGGGTGCATTACTGTGGGGCTGAGTCAGATGTGGAAGAGTCAGATTTTGGAGTACTGTTAGCCCCTGAAGTTTAGATAGAGGGTTCCCAGTTGCCCACTGTAAGCAGTGAGGGAGCATGAAGAACCATCAGCACTGTAGGACAGTGTTCATTTCCCGTATCTTCACGGTTAAAAAAAAAGGTTAATATTAATAGATTATTAATGCTGATACTTTATTTCATTTTCACTTTGTTTATTAGAGAGGTTGAACATTACTCTCTGTGTTTACCGACCATTAATATGTACATGTGTGTGCACATACACATATGCCTGAGTGTGTGTATGCATGTATATAAATTGTTTTTTTGAAAAAAATCTTCCATTAAAAACCCATTAAGAAAAATTAAATAAAAATTAATTTTTAAAATTAATTAAATAAAATTAAATAAAAATAAAAATTTTAAAAATCATTAAATTTGTTCTTTGACAACTTCATAAAAGTATCTACTACTTACCTCTCTTCTGTCCCCATGAGTGTCTTTCTCACTTAGATGTCCTTTTGTTTTATTTTTGACCCACTGAGTTTAACAGAGGACTTCTCTGTGACCTTGGATATTCCACTGGAGCATTGTGGACTCATCAGTGGGTCCATAACTGTGTAATGCCTGCACCTCTCTCAGAACTGTATCCCACCCCCAACTATTGGCAATTGATGAATTGTGTGTTTGGATCATTATGTCAATTACTTTCTTGCTATGACAAAATTCCCGAGCCCAGTGAGCCACAGGAGGAAAGGTTTATTTTGGCTTGTGGCTTGAGGGGATTTTAGCTCATGGTGTTGGGGAGGCAATGTGGTTGAGAAGCTCCTGTCTGTGACGGCAGGAACTTTGGGCTGCCTCTTCTCACAGGGTGGTCAACCAGGTAGCAAAGAGCACAGACTGGAACCAAAGTAGGTGTGGGCTTCATGGCTTGTCCCACTGGTTTCGTGCTGCCTGCTAGGCTCCACTTCCCAAAGGTTCCGAAGCCTCCCCAAATAGTGCTACCAGTAGGAGACTGTGTTTAAATACATGGGCTGATCGGGGATGTTTTCCGTCCAAACCATAGCACCTGTTTTTAATTGAAGTCAAGCTCACTAATTTAATGATGCAGTTTAACATCATTGAAAACATTTTTCCTAGCTGGCTGTGGTGGTGCATGCTTTTAATCCCAGCACTCAGGGGGCAGAGGCAGAAGGATCTCTAGGGGATCAAGGCCAACCTGGTTTACATGGTAAGTTCTAAACCAGCTGTGGCAACAGGAAGACCCTGTTTCAAAAAGACCAAAAATAACTTTTTTTTTCTTTTTGGCCAGTTTTATTTGTTATAATACAGTCTATTGCATAATTTACAACTAATTGGGAGAAAGATATTAACATATCCTCATGTAATTCAAGTCTTATTTTATGAGGGCTGCCTTTATGCCATTGATTGCTCTCTTAGTTGCCTTGTGGTTAGAAAATACTTTAGTATGGATTCAGATTGTTCACTATTTGCTAAAACTTTAATTTTAGCCAAATATATGGACATCGTCTGTGCTCAGAAATATGTAAATTTTTCCAGTTGTTGGATGAGTTTTTAAGATGTGATCAGATTGTCACACATGGCTTGTTCTACCCTGGGTTGGAATTCTTTGAACTCTTGAGGTGGAGCTAAGAGTTGCTAGGCACCGAGATGAGCAGTTCCTCTATGCCATTGTCCCAAGCCTCTCAAGTAGGGTTTGGTAAAGATGCCTGTGATGGAAACCCACAAAGTCAGTTTCCTACTCTTTTAGAAGTTTCTGGGCCCTGAAGTGATCCATGTTGTCTAGACTCTATTGTTCTCATATGTATGGCCTCCTTCAAGTTTATCTTCTTGACCAGTGTGGCCCTTTAGCTCCAGACATCGTACCCACATTCCTTGTGGAGATGGGTGAAAGGAAGAAGGGGAAGGTGATCCCTCCAGAGATACCTAGAAATGCCCTGAGGACATTTCCCAGAAATTGCTCACAGTGCTTCAGAATATACCCAGTGAACCACAACCTATTTGCATGATCACATCTAGCCACAGGGTAAGCTAGAATGTCTCACGTTTATTCTGGTTAATCAGAGACCAACTGAATTTGGGGAGTTCTCTACTAAGAGAGATGAATAGATATTGAGCAGGAATTAGCACCCTTTAGTTCTGTCAGTGTGCACATCTGTTAATTAGTATTTTCTTCAATGCATATGTCTTGCAGTGAAAAGAATTCTGCACTTGGCTCTGGGTGTGAGATTTGCATAATACTTGGTATTCAGGTTTTTTGCATCCTAAAATACAGCACCAAGCATGCTGTGTACTGTTACTTAAGATCCTCCTCCACTACTCTTAGTACCCTGCAGAGTGAAAGACATGTTTCTCAGCATGGTAGTTAAAGTATCAGTGAAGGTAGCCTCACCTAAGCTCACCAGGCTTGTGCTTGCCTCTTCTGTGCTTATTGTGACCCGTGATCCTGCCAGAGTCGCTGACTGCTTTCCCAGCACAGACAGGATCCTACTTCAGTCACTGCACTGATGATGCTCTTCTCTGGCCTTTGAATGCCTTCTCTCTGCTTTCACCTGGGGAAAGCCCTCAGGGTTTCTGGAGGTGATTTAAAGCCACTGTCTTCAAGTCATTTCTGGCCAGTGCTCCCTGTGTCATGTCCTCCCTCTTAGAACTTCCTCAGCACTGTCTCTTTAATTTTTAACTTTAATTATGAGTATATGTGTGTGGTGAATGCACTGTTCACAGAGTTCAGAAGTGTTGGATTCCTGGGGCTGAAGTTACAGGCAGTTGTAAGCCACCGTAAAGGTGTGGGCAACCAAACTGGTCCTCTGCATGTGCGGTATGTGCTTTTAACTGCTGAGCCATCTCATGAGCTCCAAGCATTGTATTTTTTCTGTGTTTCTGGAATTATTTGTGCGCATATTTTTCTCCCTGCTGTACTGTGAGGCACTTGAGGACAGGATCTATGCCTGATTTATTTTCCTTTCCTCTGTTGTGCTTGGCTGTGTTCAGAACGCTGGACAACACCGTGATAAAGGAAGCTGGCTGATAACTTAGTGCATATACGTGTACGCATTTCATGTCATAATGTTTATTTTATACAACCCAAACAGTCATATTACACTCATGAAACTTATACATGTGTGGTGCAGATGATATTATTGGTGATTAATCATAGTAAGTGGAGAGATACATTTAGTTCAGAGAAAGCGCAGTTAGCTGCTGGTGGCGAGGGCACACTGGAGTCCATTTCCAGCATATCTATCTAATGGATTCATTTTTAGCCAAACAGTGGATAAGGCATTCAGGAATGATGCCAGTCTCTGAAACTGCATTTGTCTGGGCTGCTTTTCTCATAAACCCTGGATGGGGCGATGTGACATCTTAGTTCTATTTGGGCTTCTGACTGGGGTAAGAGCTGAATGTCTGATTCTGCTCTGAAGAATTTCGGAGGACAGTGATTTTATGGCTGGTCCCTTCCACACCCGTCCTTGTCTCTGTGGAGATAAAATAAGATCCTTACAAAACAAAACTAGATTATGACAAAACTGAAATGGAGCCTAAGGAATGTAATTTATTTTGTCTTTTTTTTTTTAAGATGAATTATTTAGCAGGTCTTGAAATAACTTGTGACATGGGTTGTGATAAAAATATATTATTCCTATACCAAAACTATACTAAAGATGAGCTTTAATTATATAAACACACACATCACATACATTACATGTGTATGTATATGTGCATGGGGGGGTGGGGGAGGGTATTTGGTGGTCTGGAACTCACTGTGTAGACAAGGCTAGTCTCAGTCTCACAGGGATCTGCCTACCTCTGCCTCCCACATGCTGAGATTAAATGCGTGGGCCACCACACCCAGCTTTTAATTACATTTTTGAACCCTGGCCCAGAAAATTGGAATAAGCTTCATCATTTGTCAGGCATAGAAATATTTGTTAGATGGATGGGCAGGCAGGTGGGAGCTGTCTGGTCTGTGTTACACCCATTGTAAGAACACTGATTACTGCACATTCATCTTGATAAAAGCAAAAAAAAAAAACCCACTGCATTTGGCAAAAGCCACTTATTCATAATAGAATTGGGAAATAGAAATTAAAAGATACAAAACTGAATTAAAATCTTCCTCACGTTTAATGAGCGAGATACTGGAAATAAAGCAATCAGTGCTGGGATCAGAGCGTGAGTGCATTCACCACTGTTGCTTCAGATTGTTCTGGACGTGCCAGCCAAGGAGGAAAGGGCAAAACTCATAAATACGCTTCCCCCAACACACATGCCAACAGTGACTATTGTTTTTTTCCATTGCCCCCAAATTCTAACAAAACAAAATGAAAAAAATAAAAATAAAAACCCCTACTATTTGTGAAGGCTTTTTTACCCCCTTCAGTTAGGGGTGAGCTTGCTTTCTTTCCATAGGTTTACTGGCAATATCAGGATAGGTATGACTGTGTCGAGCCTACTTGTGGCTATAAGTGGAAGGATAAATTGGGCTTAACACTGTCTTCCAATAGCTCCAAATGTATAAACACACATACCCTTGAATCAAGACTATTAGAGTAAGATACATCTGAAAACGTGAGGGGTGGCAAAGGAGTGACTCTGGAAATAATTTGGGCCCTGGGTGCAGTTACCATGGTTTTAGAGAGCTGGATAACAATGTTTGCTTGATTATTAAGTTTGTTACTCTTTGTCTTGGCAATTCCACCTTCATACCCATGTCCCCATTGAGTTCATTTCATTGTCTCTAAACATTGCTCCAAATAGCCCATAGGTTACCTAATCTGTACATTAACCCTAATGAAGAAATTATGTCTTAAAAATGAAAGAGGATTGGGAAATTAAAACTTAAAATGTGAGGGTGTTGTCTTACAAGTCAAAGTGTTGTCTTACAGGCACTAAGACTTGAGGTCAGTCCCCAGCACCCAAGTAAAAAGTTGGGTTTGATAACATGCTCATGAAATCCCAGTGCTGGGAGGCAGAGATAGGCAGGTTCCTGGAGCTCACCAGCCAACCAGCCTATTCCCTCATCTCCATGACAAGTGAGTCACTCTGTCTCAGAAGAAAAGTGGCCAATGCCAAGGAATAACACTCAAGGTTAAGGTTCTCTTCTGGCTTCCATACACACATGTGTACTGTCTCACACACACCAAAAAACATTTCAGGAGCTGAGGAATCTTCAGAGAACATGGGATGGAAATGGAGGTGAAATCAGGAAAGAAACCCAGCATGCCAGGTCCTGCTTGGGAGACTGGCTCTGTGGGTGGCAGCCTGGTGGTTGCAGAGGACTTCTGACACTACAGAATCAAGAAAGTCATGGAAGAGAGGGAAGAGAAGCCAGATTTGAGATAATGTGAAGAGACAGAAACTACATCCATGTAACTTACCCTACAGTTACTCTAGCTAGTTCTGCAGACTGCTTGCTATATAGTAGCTAATTTCTTAGCGTTTTCCAATTATCAGTGAGTGGTGACAGTTTAACACACAGGTTTTATTTCATGGTAGTTTATACTGTGAAGATACCCAGCCCCTCCCTTATTCCCTACTGTTCATGTTGTATATTGTGAATTTATTCCTGTCACAACTTAGAGACAACATGGAAGCAACATTACTGACCCAGCTGTACAGCTCTAGGATTTCACTAGTTTTCCCCCAATCTCCCCTTTCTCTTGATGATCCTATTCAGGGGGCCACATTAGAGTTCACCATCATGTCTTATTGACCTCTTCTCATCTGCAATGGCTCTTCATGGCTTTGGCAGTTTTGAGGAATCCAGATCAGGGGGCGAATAGATCATCTTCATGTTTGGGTTTACCTGATTCTTTCCTTGTGGGGAGGTGGCATTTAGGTTTTGAGGAGGAAGACAATAAAGTGAAGTGCTGTTCTCATCATAATAAGGATGTGTCCGGTCACCGTCACTTCTTTCTATTAAAGCCAGTCCTCATCACTGTTCCTTAGCCCCTGTATACTTCTGTACAGGAATACCAGTCTGAAAAATGCTCAAAGAATAGAAATTTATTTCCTCACAAGTTTGGACGTTGGGAAGTCATAAAGACCAAGGTGCTAGCAGATTAGGTCCCGAGTCCCACTGCAGAATCTTAAGGGTAAAGATACTATGTCCTCAGGTGGCAGAAGAGCAGAAGAGAGAAGCCCACTCCTGCAAGTCCTTTGATAGGACATTAACAGGACACTTCAAGATCTCTAACCTGCCATTAAGCAGTAAGCCCCTTCTCCCAATGCTAAATCCATTTGAGATTAAGTTTCCACAACTTAATCTCAAATGAATGAATGTTTCCATGTTTTCCCAGTTTCCGTGAATGTTAGGGGACACATTCAAACCCAGACAACTTGGCTGCGATAGTATTTGCCAGATTACACCACTGTAAACTTAAACCCTTCCCCAAGTATGAATTATGAATATTGAAGAAAGATAATTCTTTGAAATGGAATCAGTATGTGTAGTCTACACTCAGAGTAGAGGACCTTTGTCTGTTTAAAATGTGTTTGTCTCCCCTTTCCTAACCTACAATATCTAAATGAATTCCTGTTCCAACTCTTATCCTAATCGGAAAGGGAAATTTTTCCTGGTGGTTTTCCCATGAACTTTCCTCACTTCTTACCAGCTGTTACCCAGCTCTCTATGGTGTGCACATGGCATTCAAAATCCACATTGGTACTAGAAAATAACATCAGTTAGCCCCATCTTTGTATTTAATTTAAATCTTTATCTAATAGCCTAAAAATGCAGAAAATGAACTTTTCTAAACAGTGCTTTGCATCATGAAGTTATAAACTTTCTTTAGCACCATGAATTCCTCACTTAGCTCTTAGGTTTTGATATAATTTGACTGAATGCAGGGCCACGTGACTCATCTCTGTGTGTTCTTCTGTGTGTTGGGTGCCCAGATTGCAGTATGTTGCTTTGATGAAGCATCAGAATATATGGTTTAAGGAGATGCTAAAACCTCCAAATTGATCAGGCAGGCTGATGGGAAACAAGAAGTAGGATTAAGGGCTGGAAAAGAGAGCACGTCAGTGAGCACATGTTTAATGGTCTAATGCTAGAGGACAAAGGGGTATAGTGAGATGCTGTCAGGTGGTGTCTGTGCAGGGGAGGGGAGCGAGGACTTGGAGGCTGTGCATTGAGATGGAAATGACACTGAAGAGCACACATGCTCTGGGCATCATGGAGCGATTTGCTAAACTTCATCTTCAGGACAGTAATGGTCATCTTAACTAATATTTGCAAGTATTTATAAGCATTCTTGACTTTTATGTTTCCTGAACTCATTTCACAGCATTTATCTTGTTTTTCTGAGCAATAACTATTAATATTTTAATAGTATTTTCTGTGTATAAAGTGCTCTCTCTTGCATTAGCTCAATAATGCCTTATGAAAATCTGGCCTCTTGGTTTTATCCTTAGTGTCTTTTTACAGATGGGCCCATTGGGCCTTAGGGAAGTTAAAAATTTTATCCAGGATCACTTGGCAAAGTACAGTGAACAGGAAGTTCAGTTGGTTTCACTTAATTAAGTTAGTCTTTGTCAACAAGAAAGAATGAGTATCATCCTGGTAGGGATCTTTTGACTCAAGTGCCATGGTTTTGTTATGGTTTAATTATTTAATTCTCTCAATTGTTCCTATACTAAATAACAGCTTGAACTTCAGGACAGCATTATTGGGAGATGGAAAAGTTCCTTAAGAGACTGGTCTAGAGGAAGATCCTTGGTTAATTGGGGGTGTGCCTTGGAATAAGGTAGGGGGCATCATTTTCTCCTGTGTAAGCTCTTATCCTGATGTGCTGTCCTCACCGAGGGCCAAACTGATGTGTCTGTCTGATCTTGGACTTGAATCTCTAAATGGTAAGCTAATCAACCTTCTCTTCTTATGACCCTGTTGCCCCAGATACTGTGCTATAGTAACACAGCATTGAAGGGATCTGTAGATGTAGTGGCTCTTCAGCTCTAACATGCTGTAGTCTGTTTAACTTAAGCTACAGGCCGAAGATGCTTAGTCCAAAAATCTCCCTATCTGAAACATTGCAAAGTATAAAACGTTTTAAGTACCGACATAATGCCACAAGTGTGATGGTTCAGTGTATGCAAACTTTGTTTCAAGCAAAAGCTTATTGAAAATCCGACATAATGCCACAAGTGTGATGGTTCAGTGTATGCAAACTTTGTTTCAAGCAAAAGCTTATTGAAAATATTATGTAACTTTGCCTTCAGCCCATGTGTCGGGGATATATGTGAAACACAACTGAATTTCATGTTTAGACTTGGGGCTCATCTCCAGACCTAATTATGTGTATGTATATAAACATCCCAAATTATAGAAAGAAGATCCCAAATCTGAATCGCTTTGGGTCCTAGGGAATCTCAATTAAGGGATTCTGAAGAGGCTTGTCCCTGGTCAGTCTGTTCCTGAGTGACTCGACCAAACCTCTGAAATAGTGCTCTGACTGCACGCCTCCTCCAAACTGCCCTCCCCTGGGTTTTGAACAAAATTTTCTGTCATTCGCCCTCTTGTCTCTGATCTTGCTCCATTTTGTAATTAACATCTGTAGATTAAGCAAAAAGACTGAGTTTGAGTTGAGGAAAACACCTTTATTTGTTGCAATGTGGACAGGAGCTTTGCTCTTGCTTAGAAAGAGTTTAAGAAGAGTTTTCTTTCCAGTTTATACCTAGTTTTCTTTTGTGCTGGTACCAGATCAGGAGCTTACAAGACCATTGGGACTTTTAAAAAAATATTTTACTTCTTATGTTTATTTTATGTGTATGAGTGTATTGCCTGCATGCATGTGAGTGCACCCGTGTTGTGCAATGCCGCAGAGAACAGAAGAGGGTGTCAGATTCCCCTGGAACTGGACGGTTCGTAGCCATCATGTAGGTGCTGGGAATCGAACCTGGGTCCTCTGCAGGAGCAGTCAGTGCTCTTAACTGCTGAGCCCTCTCCAGCCCCAAGCCCACTGGGACTTTATAGAAATAAGGCAAGCCTTTCTGGCTGGGAGAATATTCAGTGATACTGAGAGGTAGTACCTTAGAAACAATGAGCGTTTCTAAGAAAGAAGAAACCAGGCAGAGTGGACCAGGGCAGCCTCCCACTGTTAGAAAGTTAGAAAAGGATGGGGAAATGGAAGCCAAGGCCAGCTGAGACTTGTCTCCCCACCCAACTCTGCCTCCTTGGCGCTTTGCTGCCATTCATGGTGGTCTCTGGCTCCTCATCTCTGTCAGCTGTATCAGGAGTGAGAAATAGAGACAGAGCAAACGTTTCAGATAGAAGGTTTCAAGCAGTGTGAATGCCAAGGAAACAGAGAAGGGATAAGGGGACAGAAGATGTAGTTTGCTTTTATACACGAAAAGGGAAGAAGAAAGCAGAGTAATCAGAGTTCTGCTGTAAGTGGAGCTAGCAGAGGAAAGAGGTACCATTAACTGAAACCTTAACTGCGAACTTGCACTGGCTCACCATGTGACGTGCACTGAGCCCTGTTGAAATGCTGGCACCCAGAACACACAGCATCTGAGCCTTAAGAGTAAAGAAAGGCTACATCACAGCACTGTATGATATGTTTTGCTATCTGGTTGCCTTACGAGCTGTCTCCTTGGGAACACTGTCTTCTCAGAAGGAAGATATTTAAAATCTGTTCCATTGGTAGAGTGGAATCACTGTCATTGGTGTTATGTTAATGGGAAAGGTAATGCAACATTTACAGTGCATTGCATGTTATTGGTAATAACATGATTTTATTGTTTATTTATTATTTTTATTTCATGTGTATAAGTGTAATGCCTGCATGTAGGTAGGTGCACCTGTGCCGTGCAATGCCCATGGAGGTCAGGAGAAGGTCCCAGATTCCCTGGAACTGGATTTACAAATGGCTGTTAGCTACCATCTGGGTGCTGGAAATTGAACCCAGGTCCTCTGCAAGAGCAGCTAATGTTCTTAACCACTGAACCATCTCTCCAGCCCAAGAGATGGCTTTAAATATACAAGAGAATTTAAAGATTATGTTCCTGAGCAGACTATAGGCCAAAACTATGCCTCTAAGGGACTTACCTTGGTGGCACCTTGTGGTCTAGGATCAGACTGACTGTCCATAAGGAACTCACAGAGCCTGGTCCATGGAGGGGGAGTATCTTGGAACCAGGTCCCACTGATTCTCAAGATGATGCTGTTATACATCAGCCATTACCGAAGAGTCTCTAATGTGGATCCATGGAGGGGTTGAAAACTCCTGTGAATCTGGGATATTTGGTGTTTCTTCCTCTGTTGGTTTAGACTAGATCATTCCTCCAACTTTCAGAACAAAGCAATTCCCATAGCTTCAGATGGTTGCCTGAGTTCCTTCATTCACAGGTCTCTGGCATATTTCCACATGACTTCAGGAAAAAAAAAAAAAAAAACAATCTTGGAGTTAGTATACATCTACTTAGGATGCCAGAAATCTAATAAGCACTACATAAATGTTAGTCATTTATTGCATTAAGGGTTTCTTTATATTTTTATATAATAGAGTTTTAAATCAAGAATGTACACATTTAAATATTATTAAGTTTACCAACTTCCTTTCAGAGTGAATGGAGGAAATGTTATTGTCCCCCTTTAATACACTAATATGAAGAACCTTGGTCCCTGGCCCTCCACTTCTTGTTTTTCCTTATACATTACATCTTTAATAATAATATCTTTAATATTTCTAGGCATCCTTCATAAACTACCCAAATATTAAATAAAGTGTCCCAGTTATTTAATTCTACCTTCTAAACAATTGTTTTTAAATTTTTCATTAAATTGCTTTAACTTTTCTATTCATTTTTTCTTCTTTCATTTATTTATTTTTATGGGGCTTTTGGGTACTCTAGCATTTCCCCCTCTGAAGAGGTAACTCTAAAATCTTTTACGGATTGGATCCAAGCTCCAAAATACTTTCGACATTTTTGGCCTTTGGAACAGAGTATGTTACTAACAGGCCCAAGGACATTTTGGCTTTTAGCCAAGAAACTGACTACATTTCTTTGGGGTCTTTTTACCCTAACTGCCTAGCCAATTCCTACCTCTTATTCTTATCACACCATCCTCTGAAGGGGTCACCCAAATTGCCAATAGGGAATCATGACACAGACCGCTCTGGCTTCTTCCATGCAGAACTCGGATGCAGGGTGAGGCAAACGGAGTACCCCTTCAGTGGGTCTATATAAAAGACTCCCAAATTATGTAACTCTTGTCTTTAAGGGGAAAAGAAAGTCCTTGAATTGTGAATAGGACCTGTGAAGGAGAAGTAAGGGCAAGAGTAATTAGCATTACAAGTTCTAGACAGGGACCTAGAAAAAAGTCAGAACAGAGCAATTTTCAAATGTTCATATGAGAGTCCATTGGAATTTCTTGACAAGGGCTTCCAAAAGCATCCATCTATTGGGTTCCTCCCCTTTTTCCTTTTGTCTTCCAAGGCTGGACTCTAGAGTGATGGATTCAGGATTTGCTTTCAGGTATTTTGATAGGTGTTGGAGTGGTTAGAATCAGTGTCAGTTCCCTCTCAAAGGGTTCTAAACAGGGGGAGGAAACAAATTTATCCATCATTTTAGAACAATTAGCTGGTTGTCTCCCTTATCTACAGGTGGGTGCTACAACATTGGAAACCAAGATTTGAAGTCTTACATCATCTGAGCAGCACTTTTTTGTTAGGAACAAAATTATCAATGAGAAATAATTGTCTAAATAACTTTTTTTTTCCTTTGGTCTTTTTGAGACAGGGTCTCCCTGTAGCCCCAGCTGTCCTGGAACTCACTACGTATACCAGGCTGGCATGGAACTCACAGAGATCCACCTGCCTCTGCCTCCCGAGTGCTGGCACACCCGGTCTAAATAGCTTTTTATATAGACTTAAGCCTAATGTCTGGAAAGTATAATCCCTTGAACTCTTAAAGAAGTATACTGAGGACTTTACGCTTTGGTTATACTTCCCTTTTGGGTGTTTAAGACCATACAGTTAGCCCAAATAATCAATTTATTTTTACACTTAAGGTCATTTGAGGATCTGTTCCTCAGGGGTCACATGGGCTTGGGAGGAGCTCTTGGCTCCTTTCTTTTACCAGTTCCATCTATGTGATGATAAGTCAAAGGTCCTGTTCGACCATATCTGGCTTTACTTGGAAGCATGAATGAGATGTTGCTGGCCCTCCACTTCTAACACTGGGCACTTCTAGGGTCCTGGATGCTGAAGATAAGGCCCAGGATCAATTTCCACCCAAAGCTACCCAGAGTGTAACAGATCAGGGGTCACAGAAGGACCGTCTTCCAACTTCCATCCCAGGGACCTGATAGCCTATCCTGGGCACCCCGCTTGTCAACCATCTGCTGGGACTTGGTGGCACCTTGTGGTCTGGGGTCAGATTGACTCCTGCCTGGACAGTTTCTTTTAGGAAGTGTCGATCCCTTACCCCTCCCTCCCCCAAGGTCTGAGCTTTTCCTAGGTATTTGAAGTAAAAGAGAGGTCATTGGTCTTACCTATCTGGTGGCTACTATCCTGAAAAAACCCCAAAAAGTTATATTGACATAATTTTTAAAATGTTGAACAATTCTGTACAGTTCAGATTGTGTATGTTTAAATTTTTGTTTGTGTGTTCAGGACATGGGATTGTTTGTAGTCGTATGCCTGCATGCATGTATGGGTGGGTATACATGTGCATGTTTGCTGTACATCGCCTCTTGGTGTGGAGATCATGCTCATTTGCAAGAAGAATCAGAAGCTTCTTCCCCTTTTCAGTAGACACTGGCCACATCAGTCCTTTAATGACTGAAGTTCACTTGTGTCAAGCTGAAGATAGGTAGTATATTATGGAGAAGGTTTTGCTTTGAGAAATTTTTGTACTTTCATTTCTGGTAATGGGCTGTGCGTTTACAAAATTAGTCATTCATCTAAGTTTTATATTATTAAAATATTTTTGAGGAGCTGGAGAGACGGTTCAGTGGTTAAGACTTCTACCACTTTTGCATCAGACCCAAGTTTGGTTCCCAGCACCCATGTTGGGTGGCTCACGACAACCTATAACTCCAGCTCCAAGAGATCTGATGCCTTTTTCTGGCCTCCACAAGCATTTACACACACATGTGCACATACCATCCCCCCCAAGAATTCTAGAAAATTGTTTCTAGCCAAGTAATTTTCAAGATGCACATGTTTCACGAGCGCTCTGTGGTAATTTCCGCATTCTGATTCCCCACCCCCATCTTGGTTATTTAGGAACTTATCTCACTTCTTGACTTGGACATCTAATTTTTTTGAGTCTCATTAACTCTATTAATGTAGGCAGTTCATGTGGTACCATCTGTGGACTCTTCTCTAAATATATCATGCCTCTTGAGAGATTCCAAAGAGTCATTTCATTTTTCAGGATTCTCTACATATTCTGTATCGATTCTGATTTCATTCTTCACCACAAAGTTTGCAGAATTTACACCATGTATAGATGGCAGCGTCTTTTCCCTCTTCTGATTTTGTAGATTTTCTGTGTCACTGCATTGT
This sequence comes from Nannospalax galili, assembly GCF_000622305.1. NCBI lineage: Eukaryota > Metazoa > Chordata > Mammalia > Rodentia > Spalacidae > Nannospalax > Nannospalax galili. The sequence continues at coordinate 5,098,925 of NW_008358517.1, forward strand.
GAACAAACAGCATTGTTTCTTTCTACTTTTATAACTTGCCAGGGATTTCCTTTTAGTCTAATAAGTGGTCAAAATATTCCATAGACATTTGCAGAGAAGTTTCATCTTTGTTTTACGATGTGCAATTCCACTTCTATACCAAGATGGGCGGCTTTGTAATTTGCTCATTTCTGATTTCCTGGACCCTTCTTCTAAACTCTTGTGAAGTCCTTTTACTTTTGCGTTTCATAATGGTTTTGCTACGTAAATATTGATGTCATGTTTATAACTGTTTATTGCAGATTGTACACTCTGCAATCTCAAAATATATTTTTCTGACTGCTATTTGCTTTGAGTTGTGTCTTATTAAGATCAAAGTTATTGATTTTTTAAAAATTGCTTGACAGTTTCATATATTTATATAATGTCCTTTAGTCATTTCATGCCCCATCCTCCCCCTTTCACCCTCTCCCTCCCTGGAACCCCTCTCAACAGGTCCACTTTCCAACTTTCATGTCTGATTTTCGTTGGTCCCTGTGTGAACTGCTTCTCCCCACGTCTTTATTTTTACCATTTCTGGATTTCACTGTTTTAAGTGTTCTTACATATAGTGTATCATGTTTGTGTGTGTGGGGGTGTTATTTTTTACTATAATGGTAAAATTTATTTGCATGTGTTTAGTCTCTGTTCTCAACAATAATATTACTCTTTGTCTCACTATATTTTTGTGACATGATCTGGACTTATTTGTCTATTTTTCTTGTTAGTTGATAAAATTATGTTATATCTCCTTTAGTGATAACCTTTTTATCTGTAGTATAGCTGTAGCTAAATAAATATATTTAGTTGACTCTATTTTGGACAGAATCTATTCAAGCCCCTTAAGATATATGAAGAAATAAGTTGTTTCTTTTATTTCTAACTTACGGTCCTTCTTTCTACTGCCTAACTTCAGTTGATTATGTCATATATCTTAGGTATTGTACTGTTTTTATTATGTTTAATTTTCTTTTCCTTACCAGATATAAGTCTGGTATTTTTCTCTTTGCCATTCAGGATGTCAATGTACCTCATAAAATCTCTACATCTTTTAACATGTACCCCCCAATATTTGTGAGTCACCCCTTTTGTGTACTTGTCATAGCATGTAACATTTCTATTCTGTTCTAGAACCGCAGTTGCTTTTATTTTAATAATTTAACTGCATTCACTAACTACTGCTTTCATTTTAGGATGGTTTTTGTCTCTTCTTTGGTCTGAGGATCTTGGAGCCTTCTGTTCTGTCCTAATCACATCTCCTGGGGAAAAGCACTTGGGGAGAGGATGCCTTTCCCTTCTAGAGAAGCTTATCTTCCTTGTCCTATCTGAATGTCCAAAGGGATTTTCTTTTTCATCCAGGTTCACTACTTTCATGTTTATTGTTATTTGTCAAACTTCTCTGTATTTATTGTGAACTCTGAATGTTTCTTTCATTTACATTTTATTGAATTATAATTTGTTTATTCTTCTATACTCGGCGCTATTTTTGAATTCTGAGATACCAGTTAGACATTTATAATGGCGAAGTACTATTATTTCTCTTTTCCTTCTCTCTCCCCTGCTGCTGGTTTCCCTCCCTCCCTCCCTCTGTCTCTCCATCTCCCACATCTCTATTAAAGTCTTGCTGTGCAGTCCAGTCTTGCCTTGAATCATCTTGCCTCTGTCTCCTGAATGTTGGGATCACAGGTACATTTCACTGTGCTAGGCTTCTCTTGAATTTGTTTGAATAATGTATAACATGTTTCCTTTATCTTTCTCCTTACTTTATCCATGAGATACTTGGACACAGTAAGAAACATAGTAAGTCTCAAACTCAGGTCTGCTGCTCCTGTACTTTTAACAGGGTACTTTTGTTCCCATTGAAAAATTTTCAAAGTTTCTGTCTTAGTCTCTCTCTCTCTCTCTCTCTCTCTCTCTCTCTCTCTCTCTCTCTCTCTCTCACAGGGTCCTCCCTCCCTCCCTTCTTTCCTTTGTTCTTGATGTTTTTTGCTACCTCTTTCTTTCAAATAAAAGAGCAGTTATAGTTCTGTATGTAGTATATATCATGATTTAATTTTACTTTTTTGAGTATTTTCCCTCATTTCGAGGATTTAAAATCTGTTCAGCTGTGTTTTCACTTTGAGCTACATGATCTCATTTCTTAAGAGATACTATTATTTCTGATATTTTTCTTTGAACCTTTTTGTCTCTTAAATTATGGCAAACAAGGTGTGGGGAGAATTAATCTCATATTTTACTCTTTAAGTTAGGCATCAACAATGTACTTTATTTTTTATTTTTTTATACCAGCTCCTACCACTTACAGGGAATAGCTTCTCTCATGCTTTTGAGGCTTTCAAGACATTTTAAATCTTCTTTGGGTTCTTTAATGAGGCATCATCTCTTTTAGTCTTGGTCCCCAGGCCAACACACTACACGGTCTTCTCTGATGCTTTGACTATAAATCATGCATATGCATGAACAGCCCCATATTCGCCTCTTATTAATACTGTATCCCCATCTCAGTGCTTTGTTAAAAATCTCTCCCACAACTAGATTTCTGTTCATAAAGTTCCCATCACTGACTGTGAAGATCCACATCCTGCAGAAGGGCTGTATGGCCCCCTTTAAGAAGGAAGGAGCCAAAGACAGGTGTGAACCAGGTGCTCTTGGCACCTATGGAATGGACTCCCGAAAGGAGTTCCGAGTTGAACTGAGGAGGCATGCATGCCTGCCTGAAGGTTGGGAAGGTCAAACCCCAGGGAAGGTACTCACCATGTTCTGTTCTTTTCCCTGTTCCTTCTTCTTTGCAGTTTTATTCTTAGGCCAGTTAAACACCTCAGGTGGAGCTAGTTTTATATTTGGTTCTGAGAATGGCAGTAATCCTGCCCTATGTGTTTAATACTAAGGATGCGGCCTTGTGCATCCCCTGGCTGTTTCCACAACTGCCTGGTAAGTGCTCTGGGCTCATGCTATTGGGCTGTGGACCTTGACAAAATGAATCCTCTTTAAGCCAGTCTCCAATGACACTCAGAGATCACTCAGTAGCCTCTTTTCTGGCTTTCTTTGTATTATTTCTATGTTGGAGAATTTTACCGTACCACAGAACATCTTTTGCTTAATGTCTGGGACTCCTTTTAAACTATGCCTGTTCACTAGTATTCAGTTTCTGACACTAAAACCCAACAAAAGTTAGAGCTGAGTGTGTAACAGTTAGAGGGGAAGAAAGACGTACTCATGTTCCGAGGCACACAGTGAAGTGATTTTTCTGCTGTAAGCTGTCCATCACAAAATGCCAAAGGTCTTGGAGTCCTTGAACTGAAAGGGATCTGAGCGATCAAGTCCACCTTTCTTGACTTGGGGTTGAGGGAGGCACTCCTGATCATAGCTCGTAGCCCAAAGGCCTCCTGAATTCCTGCCCTCCTCCTACCCCGGGCTCTTTGCATTACTTTGCTGTTAACAATACATTTTATTTTTTAGAGGATATTTTTCCCCTTCTATTTCCTGGAGTCCTTGAACTGAAAGGGATCTGAGCAATCAAGTCCACCTTTCTTGACTTGGGGTTGAGGGAGGCACTCCTGATCACAGCTCGTAGCCCAAAGGCCTCCTGAATTCCTGCCCTCCTCCTACCCCGGGCTCTTTGCATTACTTTGCTGTTAACAATACATTTTATTTTTTAGAGGATATTTTTCCCCTTCTATTTCCACAGTCTAATTTTTCCTTTTGTTCTCTAGTCAGTGCACATTTTATATTGATTATGCCTCAAATATTATTGAAGGTCTCTCTCCTTACATCTCTCCGTTTGATGGCTGATACTGCCACTCACTGAACAAAGCTGGCACCTGCTACTTCTTTCATGAGGATCCTTTACTTTTTTCCTTAAAAAAATTAAGTGTTATCACCACTGTGGTTAGAATTTTGAACTTTTTAGGGAATTGCCTTGAACTGTTTAGCACTGGCCTTGGTATTATGCATGGCTAAGTGTTAACTCAGCCTTCTCCTCAGTCTACTGTTTCAGGCTGTCCTCTGTTGAATAGAAAATTCGCAGTACTGCTGGCTTCACACATACAATTAAAGGCACATATATATTTAAAATGAAGATGCATCTAATCTCATCTTCTTGATAAGTTCTCCCTACCTTTCAGGCATGTGTTAAAATAATATCAACGGGCAAGATTGAGAAAGTGAAGTAGCTCCCATAAGGCTAGAAAACAAGCCTGGTTAAAATGCTGCACTGATATATTAACAGTGCCCATTTATGGCTGGGTCTCCGACTAACACCATGGTTGATTTATGGCGATAGCGCTTACCTCTGACCCTATAATTACAGTACAAATTTGAAACACATCTTGCATATTCTTTGACTTCTTTTAGTAATGCTTTCTAGATTATTTTCATGAAAACACTGAGTAGTAATCTTTTATGTCTGGTTTATTTTCTACATGTACCAAGGTCAGGCTGATGTTTTTTTAAAATCAGAAATAGGATTTTTTCTTTTCCAAAAAATAATTTGTCCTTTGTAGTTAGTAGCACCCCACTGATTATATTCTATAGGGAGAATCTCCACAACATCTATACAATGATACAGCTATATTTATAGTGTCCAAATGGCCAGCAAGACAGCAGTCAGTGTCCCAGTATCCCCAGTTGTGAGCAGATTTTGCACTGTAAAAGGGTTAAATCCTGTGTCCACTTGATTTTATGAAGCACTTGTGAACTTCCCTGATTAATGACATGGGCCAACAGTTCCACTTTGTGTGTGTGGGGTCGGGGTTATAGTTTGTCCATCAGTAAAGCAGTTAGTGTGAGTTGTCAGCTGGGAGGTGAGCCAAATTTTCCAATTTGAATATAGTCATAATCTTACAAGATCTGTTAAAATGAGATTTGACCCTCATGTACCCAATTGAAAGAGTCAAAAATCTAAGTGGCCAATAAACACTGATCTCTCATTTGCTCTGTAACTGATGAAATAGTTTTACTCTATTGATTTTATAGTAAATAGATCTTGAAATGTTACAAAAGGGAAGAGAAAAATAATATATATTTTGGATTCCACATCACAAATTTAATTGTATACATTTTTCATTCTCATTTTTCCTTTTTTATGCTTATTTCCTTTTTATGCTTATTAATTCATGTAAAGTTAAAAGTAGGTTAGAGAAGATATCAGCCAAAAAAATCATGTAACTCACTGGGATGAATGCCAAATGGAGGTCACATTTATTGAAACCTGAAAACAAGCTCTAAATTGAATCACAATTATCTTACTCAATTTCACAGTTATATTTTATAAAGCTCTTTCTAGAGTTGCTGAGTCTTAGCATACAAAAAATTATTGCTGAGCTGGCAAATTCTTAATTTACTTAATTAAGGCATAATGGGCCTATAAAATAACTCAAAAATAAATATTTTATTTGAGCATCTTTTCATTAAATTAAATTTGGCATAACTATTTCAATAAAAACATTCAAAAATAAGTATTTTTCTCAGTGTAACCTATGACTTGGTAAGCTGTTTAGTATATTTCTTTATAGAAAAATAAATTAAACCCATGAACTGTCTGCTAGAAGTTTTCCTGGTGTCAGGAAGACATAACCAAATAACTGTTGATTGTGAAGAGGTCATAAGAAATATCCTATCACCCAGCCCTGAATACCCAGGCCTCCTGTGACCTTAAATATCCATAAATGTCTTTGGAATGTTCCAACTTACTGAATTTGTAAAGTATATGTCGTTTTAGAGGCACATGGGTTGTGTCTTAGTTACATTTTTGATGCTGTGATAACATGTCCTGATAAAAGCAACTTAAGGGAGGAAGAGTTTATTCTGGTTCACAGGTCAGAGGGCATCAACCGTTGTGGTGAAGTCCAGACATCAGGAGCTTGAAGCAGCTGGCCACATTGCATCCATGGCAAGGATGCAATGGTTAATGGATGGTTAATGAATGAACACAGCTACTCACTTGTACCTTACTCCACTTACTGTGTCCAGGATCCCAGCCGAGAAATGGTGCTATCTGTATTGGGCATGTCATCCCACCGCAATTAACATAGTCAAAACAATCACCCACAGAAAGGATCATGTAAGGTTATTTTACGACCAGCCCTGTGTGGTGAGGTCTGAGCACCTTCTTATTAAACATGCGATCTCACTGCTCCAACCTGACTGCAGAAAGGGCATGTTTGAAGATTGTTAACAGGCATGCCTAGAGGGGAGGGCCAACTCCCAGATGATTTTAGATTCTGTCAAATTAACAACATAACCATCACAGTTTGTGATGTAAAGCATATTAGATGCCACTTCTTTGACTTTTGTCCTTCTTTCCTGTACTGAGACCCTATCAATTTCAGATTTATTCCCATCTGTTTCTGAGAGTAACTAGGGGTTAGCACAGTGGACATTAGCATGGCTTCACAGCTAATGGCTATTCAGCAATTTGCAAAGCTGTACGGAAGTACTCAGTTAAAGCCTGTGATTCCACATGTGAACTGCCTATAGAATTCCATAGGTCCATACTTCTGAGTCTCATTCACTGAAGCCCTGGAGTGCCAGCGTGCTTTGGGTGGCCTTTGAGAGGCCTGCCTGCATTATGCTAGAGGACTTCATTTGGTTATGCTTCTCCTGTAGTACAGCCTTTGTGATGTCCTATAGAAAATTCTACACAAATAGTTTTAGTCTTTTGAATGACATGTAGCTCTCATCAACCCATAGGAGATCAAGGATCGCCCAGTGGGTTTTATTGGTGGAGTGGGTAGGCTTAAGAAAATCAGTAGGAGATGGTAGGCACCAGTGGTTATTATAGGAGGGTGTGAAGGGTCAGGTGAACGCTTAATGGAGCTGTGACTATGGAAAAGATGACCTGGAATATAGGGGAGTGCAGCTACTGCTGTGTTCTTGAGCAGGAAGGAAGGAAACACGTGGATTAATACCACAATATTATTGTTTTTTCCCCCTGACCTCATTCATAAATATCCCTCCATTTGGTTCCATTCACCAAGAAGCCAGAAGGTAAGCAAGCTCACAGACTTGACTCCAAAGTAGAGAAAGGCTTAGACAACGGTCCTACAAAGAGTATGCAGCACATGACCACTTCTCCAGTTTTAACAATGCAGCAAGCATAGTCCTAGGAGTTGGGTCAAAGTAAAAATCTGCAAAGCAGGTGCCTTCCTTGCAACACGCAGGAGGGTCCCTCCCATGTGTGTGTTAACAGTGGATTATAACTGTGGTGCTTAAAACCTTGTCCAGAAGGCCAGCTACCTATGCAGATTTCTGTTGCGTTGACCCAGGTGGGTCATCAGACCTGCTCAGACATGCTTGCATCAGTTAAGGAAGGTTATCTTAATGTGGACAGACTTCAAAGTTTCAGTGACTTAATCTGAAGTGCCTATTCACATTCCAGCCCACTGCCCACCTCTGTGTTGTAAAGATGTCCTCTGGCGTTTGAATCATTAAGGGTCATCAGGAAGGAGAACAAAGAGAAAGGATCACATAAGATTATTTTATGACCAGCCCTGTGTGGTGAGGTCTGAGCACCTTCTTATTAGACATGCGATCTCACTGCTCCAACCTGACTGCAGAGAAAGGCATGTTTGAAGATTGTTAACAGTCTGTGCTGAGCATGAATCTCAACTCTGAACATGGCTGGAGTGAGCCAGGACTTCATATCACTTGGTAATTAGCATTCATCTCTTATTGTCCTAAGAATTTGCATCATACCCTGTAAAACTTGAATATTTAAACAGTTACTCTAGATATGCTACAGTAGCTCCATAATTCATTATTTGAAATAGGAAATGCTTTTTTTCCGCTGCTTTAACTATGATGATACTAGCAGGCAAATTTCTGTTTTTATTAAAGATTTATGACTCTTCAACTGCATTCCTTCAGTTTTAATGCTCTTATCAAATTTCTAATTTGACTCTGTGTGTCTGTTCTACTAAATGTAGATGCTAACCAAAGCACAGCATTTTCAAGTGCCATCTCTTAAGGTTGGAACAGTCCATTGTATTAATGATGGACAATTTATAGGATGAATTTATTTAATGTCAATACACATTACCACCTTAACTATGTATACCTCATTGTGTGACACATTACAACATTAACTATGTATGCTTCATTGTGTGAAAAGTTGAGAAATATTTTAAATTCTCTACAAAAGGACCAAAGACCAGGAAAGAATGTAGTATCACTTAGCTTTCCTTTTTGTAGGAAATTTAGGACCATGATATAATGGTAAGTTTTTCCAGTAATACACACAATTGGTTCTTATTTGTATAATGTTTGCACAGGGCATAAAAAGTTGTCATAATACCAGTGACAAACAGGGACTTTGCAGGTATGAACCTAAGCTTAATATGCAAAGTATTAAAACAGGGAATAAAGAACACAATAATTCATGTGTTAAAAATTAGTTTCTCTGCCAACATAATATATGATTTCATTACTAGTTAGTGGCATTTATATAGTACATTCTTGGTGTGTGACTTCACGTGAGCATTATGTTAATCAGAAGCTGTTTAATTATTGATTCTCTTTCCTTTATATGCTGTCAGTTTTTGTGCTGCTATACCAAAATAACTAATAATCCAATCAAAAATAGGCAAACACATTGAAAACATACTTTTCAAAAAAAGTACAAATGGCTAATACATAAGGAAATGTTCAACAATGTTAGCCTCCAGGGAAATGTATATTAAAATCACATTGAGATTCCATTCCACCCCTGTCAGGATGGCTATCCTCAAAGTAAGGATGAGGAAGGGGAAAGGAACCATTATATACTATTGGTTGGGATAGAATGTATTGTAGACATTGTGGAAGAAATCAGCATGGAAGATCCCTAGAAAACAAAAGTAGAGCTATTGTATGAACAAGCTCTACCACTCTGGGAATGTGCCCGTAGTACTCCATGTCACTAAATGACAGAAATTCCTCCACATCCATCTGTGCCTATTGAAGTCCTTTTCACAATAGCCAACTTATGTAACCAGCCTACGTGTCCATTAATGGACAGATGGATAGTGAACATGTGGCACTGAATATCCTGATATTAAGTGAAGTGAGACTCAGACAAATATTGTGTGGTTTCTCTTACATACGGAACCCATGTTTTATATGAAAATAGAGGAGAGACTATTGGGGAGGAGGATGGGAGCTAGTGAGTGGTGAGATGTGGAGCCATGGTAGTGTCATGAGTGGCGAATAAGAGTAAATATATGATACACATGTTTGGAAATATAATAAAATACATTTTATAAAATAAACATATGCTAGTAAAAAGATACATTAATTCAAAAAATTGAAAAAGAGAAGTTTATTTAGCTCAGCATTCTGGAGGTTCAGGAGCATGGCACCCACACACCCACTTCTTGCTGAGGGCCTTTTGTCTGAATCACAACACGGCCAGTGGCATCAGAAAGTGGGTTTGTGTAAGATCCCATGATGACACAAGAAACCACAGACCAAAGACAGTCCAGCCTGTTTCTGTGTTTGTGTGTCTGTGTTTACACATGTGTGTGTACACATGTGTGTGGGTGTGCTTGATGTTGATGTCAGAATGTCTTCATCAACCACCTATCCATGTTATGTTTTGAGACATGATCTTTCACTAACACTGGAACTCACCATTTTGGATAGACTGGTTGGCCTGCAAGCCCCAGCAATCTGCCTGTCTCTGCCCCCTCGGAGTTGAGAATAGACGCATGTGCCGTGATTCTCAGGTTTTAATGTGGGTTTTGGCATTTGTATTAGTCACTTTTCTGTTGCTGTGATAGAAACACTGACCAAAAAAACTTATAAAAGGAAGAGTTCATTTGAGATTACGGTTCCAGGGGAATTGCAGTCCGTCATGGCAGGGAGGCATGGTGGCTGGAGGTGGCTGGAGCAGGAGCAGCAGAAGCTAAGCTCTCATATCATCACACAGGCACAGGAAGCAAGAGAGCAACTTGGCAAGGCTTAAGAACTCTCTAAGCCCACCCCCAGCGACATGCTACCTTCTAAGACCTCCCAAAACAGCACCACCAACTGGGGATAAAAATGTCCAAATACTTGGAGCCTATGGGGGACATTCTCATTCAAACCACAGGCCATTGTTAGTTGCCATGTGGGTGCTGGGAACTGAACCTCAGTTCTCTGCAAGAGCAACCTGTGCTTTTAATCAACATTCACCCATTTAGCTATCCCTCAACCTTCAATTTCACTAATTGAGTGAGAACTTGTTCTCATGAAAACTCACCTTGAGACACCAGCATTAATTCTTGTGAGGGGAAGAATACCTTCAACGACTTAACCTTGAACCAGTCCCCACCTCTTACAGGTTTCATCACTTCTTGTATCGCCTTGCTGACAACCAAGTTTCCAAAACAAAAGTTTTAGGTCACACATTCAGTAAACCATAGGGCATTCCAAGCGATCCTTAACTATTCCATCCACTACCCCAGTGTCAAACCATTTGTAGGCCGTGTTTCAATCATGGGTTCTTTGTTCCTTCATTGATTGCTCCTGACTGTGTCAGGTTGCAATACTTGCAGGAACAATGACTCTTGATGAAAGTGATATTATTTAATAAATCCAAGCTGGTAACTATAACAAGTGGTTCATCTCAAGCCATTGTTTTTGAGAGATTTTCAAGTAAGGAGTTATATTCATAAATCAGAATGAGAAAATTCTCATGATTGAAATCTACAGCTTTCAGGGTAACCTATCTTTACCAGTGTCTTTCTTCTCATGGAGGAAAGTAAAAATGGAGGTTGCTTTATGT
>NW_008358517.1:5114673-5115391 GCF_000622305.1 Nannospalax galili
AGCACCATCATCTGGGAACAAAATGTGCAAATACTTGGAGCCTATGGGGGACATTTTCATTCAAACCCCCACAGCATCCAAATGCCAAAAGCTTCAGATCCTCATGCTTGCGCAACCAACATTCACTCGTTTAGCTATCCCTCAACCTTCAATTTCACTAATTGAGTGATAACTTGTTCTCATGAAAACTCACCTTGAGACACCAGCATTAATTCTTGTGAGGGGAAGAATACCTTCAACGACTTAACCTTGAACCAGTCCCCACCTCTTACAGGTTTCATCACTTCTTGTATCGCCTTGCTGACAACCAAGTTTCCAAAACAAAAGTTTTAGGTCACACATTCAGTAAACCATAGGGCATTCCAAGCGATCCTTAACTATTCCATCCACTACCCCAGTGTCAAACCATTTGTAGGCCGTGTTTCAATCATGGGTTCTTTGTTCCTTCATTGATTGCTCCTGACTGTGTCAGGTTGCAATACTTGCAGGAACAATGACTCTTGATGAAAGTGATATTATTTAATAAATCCAAGCTGGTAACTATAACAAGTGGTTCATCTCAAGCCATTGTTTTTGAGAGATTTTCAAGTAAGGAGTTATATTCATAAATCAGAATGAGAAAATTCTCATGATTGAAATCTACAGCTTTCAGGGTAACCTATCTTTACCAGTGTCTTTCTTCTCATGGAGGAAAGTAAAAATGGAGGTTGCTTTATGT